>NC_083354.1:105249385-105329385 GCF_030254825.1 Meriones unguiculatus
TCACCTGTGATTCTGGTATTCTTTACATTAATTTTGACTCCATAGAAGGTGGGCTGCAAACTTTACCAGCATTTTACCCATAATGTGACATGAAAGATGTGTAAGTATATAAATATATAACAGAAAGACCTTGTGGTAAACACAATAGCTACTTGCTACTAACAGTGGCTTCTCTGACACATTTTAACCATTTTTTTTTTTTTTTTTTTTGTTATACCTATGGGATGGGATACTCAATCTGTCCTTCACTTGAAAAGATCTGCAGTTGCCATGTATACTACAGTAATTAGCTATCACATAACACAAAAGCCTGGGTCTACACTCCAGTAAAATAATACATGGACTGCAGAAGGCAATGATCTAAGTAGCAACTGTAACTGAGCATGAAGTATCCAAGAATATCAAACATCAGTAAAGACACACGTGGATATACCCAGACCTGGGCACAGTGAACCACCGTTTCATTGGTATCTGGGTAAGTTAAGCTATTCCTTACCACCTCAACAGCAGGGCTAATGGAATTCTCAAAATAAACATCATGTGTCAGCACTAAAGCATGATTCATCCAGGCTTGCTATCATGTGGGAAACTGCTTGTCACCCCATTTCAGAGGGGAAACAATTGCCCAGAAGGCAGCGTGCAGGCATGGAGGATGACATGTATGAAAGTGCAGAGGACTTCATTGGAACTAAAGTTCATGGTGGAATAACGTGGCTGGCAGCAACCTAGGACAAAGCCATTTTAATCAGATAGTCTCCTGAAAAAACTGAAGGAGAGCTGAAGATGGAAAGGGGAATGGAAAAGCCTGTGCTTTCCAGAAAATGTTTTTTTAAAACTATAGAATCTTGATGGTCATAGTCAGAGTCTTAAAGGAAAAGGGATGTACTTTGTTCTGGAACTAAGGAAGTTTACCAGATGGGTAGAACAAAGAGTGGGCTGGAGGCTCGTGATCTGATAGAATCGATCCAGAGTGCAGAAAGTGCAGTTTAACAGTGTATAGCTGTGCAGGCTGTGTTCCTAAGGTTTAGAATTGTCTTGTAACTAGGGGGCAGAGTTTCACCTTTCAGCCAAACGCAACATGTAGCTGTTAAGAATCAAGACGAACAAACTTGAACAACACTCTTCCCATTTCCCTTCCTCAGTGACAAACTATCTTCTTTGTTGGTATTTAACCAGCCGAGAACATTCTTCATAGGCTGCACATTCAATCACATGCCCTGGCTCCAATGTCAGGGGTTCAACCAACCCTGGATCAAAAATATTTTTCAATTGCATCTGTAATGAACCTATGTAGATTTCTCTGTCCTGTTATTTCTCCCTAAACAACACAATGTCAAAACTATTTGCACATTATTTACATTGTATTATTGACTACAGGTAATACTGGGATAATTTAAGGCCTAAGGATGGGGATTACATGGTTGAATACAAGTACTGTGGCTTATCATATGAGGGTAATATGTGATTTTGTTGTCTGCTTGTGTGTCCTAATGTGACTGAGGAGTACCCGCATCTTCTTGATCCTCGTCGCAATCATATAATTTTAGTGAGTCTTTTGACTGGAGGCTTCTCATTTTTAGCATACCATGGCCATCTCTTTTTGCCTTGATGCCCATTTCAGGCCTGCATGTACAGTCATAAGGATGGCGTCTCTGAGGATGTTCCATCCTGTGAGAAAGCTGACATCCTTGATGGTTAGGGAGAATACATGCTGAACACTGAAGTTTTTAAAAAGGTATTAATTACTTTACTATCTGTGAATAGTGAGAAGAGTCAGAGGAAAGACTATATTTCATAGCTTCCACTCAAGGCTTATGTTCTGGTCACAATGAATCAGTTATTTTGTTTAAAATCTTTTAAAATTTCTTGGGAAATAACTGGTATCAAGTGATATCAAGTGCCCACGCTCTACTGAAGACAGGCTCATTCATTCAAAGTGAATTTACAATGAAATTGGATTAAGCTTTGTAGGAGTGGAGTGGGAGTGAGTAAGGAACTTTCTCATTCATGGCTCCTTAATCCATCTTGCTATGGCAGTGCTAAGAAGCCTTACTAAGTTGCTAATGGAGTGAAGTCCTCCCTCACCCTTGACTTACTATACAGCACTTGGACTCTTCATGTTCTGAAGTTTTTTATTTATAAGGAGAAAGCAATGAAGTTACCCTTACTGAAAAGGTTCTGTTTCATACTAAATTATGTTTGTCCTATGGTGCTGGGAATCAAACCTGAGGCCTTAAACATGATAGGCAAGAGCTGTATCACTGAGCTCCAGCCCAGCTTTGGGTCATTTTGGACATTCCTCTCTCTTATATTGTCCTGATTTCATGACATTCTCTGCTATTTACCATCCAACAGTACATAATATGCTAAGGTCCAACAGTAAAATTTCAAGTTTGGGTGACTCAGATGGTGACAAGATTTAGGGCAGAAGAGCTAACTCCATTGTTACCATTGTAACAACAATAATATTACAAAAGTAACAGAGCTTACTGTCTCACTCAGGAGCTAGTCTTAGTTTGAGTCTAATACAGGAGTGTATTCTCAACTGTACTTCCTTCCTCTTAAATATTACCCCTCTTAAATATGAGGAAAAATCCATGTTGACTGCTTCTCTCACATTAGAATACTGGAGCAATTGTAGGGATATAAAAGACATGCATAACAGGATTTGTAGTTATGACCATACGTCCACCAATAACTGTCACCCCCATCTTTGTCATTCCATGGCATCCCTGTGCTCTAATCTAGAGGTCATGATGAAGTAAAGGGTTTTCGTAGAAAGCTGCAGGAGGAATCTTACTAGACACAGTCAGAGACAGCAATGTGTTTTTAGGAATTTCATGTCTTGGATAAATAAGCTGACTCAGTCACTCAGAAAAAATCTTAGAAAAAGCAGACACAATTTTAAAATGGCAGATTTCCCAGTAGGTGATATGTCTATAAAAACTGATAGTCAAAAGTTCAATAGTCAAACACCAAAAACAACAGAAATAGAAGGAAAAAACAAATACTAATCGTGATACAGAATAAGTTATGATGGCTCAGAACAAAAACCAGCTGGAGCTCATGACTTGTATGTAGTCCTTGCCTTACAATAGACTCTTCCCTATTTTTCATCTCCTGTGGCAATTTTTAGAAATTTCTATTGACAGATTAAAAAGTTCTATTATCTTCTCTTATTATGCTGAAATAATTATCTACTGTTTCCTGTTAACAATTCTTCTGAAAAAAAAAAATGCTTTAACGTTCTCCTACAAATGGACCTTGAGCTTGTTTGGAGGTTCTAGCAGGGGAGCACAGCTACTCGTATACCCTTGACCGAAGACCGGTCCTCCTCTATTAGGGGAAGGTCGTCCTCTTCGACTGAGAGCGCAGCTTCAGTAGGGACGCACATGGAGCGGTGAGGGAGGAAGGGGACACCCGCCTAGCCAGCCAGATCAGCCGAATCAACTCATATGGATATAACCTAGAACCTCCACTCAGATGTAGCCTGTGGTAGCTCAGTAACCAATTGGTTTCCCAAAGTGAGGGGAACAAGGACTATTTCTAACAGGAACTCAATGACTGGCTCTTTGGTCTCCCCACCCCGGAAGGGAGGAGCAGTCCTGTTAGGCCACAGAGGAGGGCTTTGCAGCCAGTCCTGAAGATACCTGATAAAACAGGATCAGATGAATGGGGAGGAGGTCCCCCCTATCAGTGGACTTGGAAAGGGGCACGGTGGAGATGAGGGAGGGAGGGAGGGAATGAGGGATCGGGACACTGCTGGGATACAGAGTTAATAAAATGTAACTGATAAAAAAAAAAAAAGAAATATTACAAAAAAAAAAAAAAAAAAAATGCTTGCCTGGCTGGGCAGTGGTGGCACACTCTTTTAATCCTAGCACTCTAGAGGCAGAGGCAGGTAGATGTCTGTGAGTTCACGTCCAGTCTGGTCTACATAGTGTGATCCAGGATTGCCAGAAACACACATACAAGCCATGTCTCAAAACAAAACAAAAACATATAAATGTATATGTATGCCTCACGATGAACTTAAATGAAGTCTATTTATAGGGAATTTTATTTTTGAGGTGAAACAAAAAAAAGTAATTAAGTACATGAGGCAAAGGTAAAAGGCAATTATGCCAAATTTAGTGAGGTGTAGTTCTTACCTAGGTTCACACCAAATATGCTAGTAAATTAGAAGAAAGAATGTGAGGAATGCAAAGGTGTGTCCTGGGGTTTGCTCACAAGGCTACAGATATTGTCCATAATGCCTGAGGGGCTGCAGGTGTGGCCCAGTGCCACAGGGTGTGCCATATTGACTGAGAACCTGGGATCTATCCTTAATGCTCCAAGAATAAGTAAGTAATGAAAGAAAGTCCAGTTGGGTGTGGTGGTACACGCCTTTAATCCTTGCCCTTGGGAGGCAGAGGCTGTTGAATCTCTGAGTTCAAGGCCAAGCTTGCTCTACAAAGCAAGTTCCAGGACAACCACAGCTACACACAGAGAAACCCTGTCTCAAAAAACCAAAAAGAAAAATAAGTCCATTATGGAAACAGGGCTAGTTTGTGTTTTTAAGCACTAATGAAATATTTAAAATCAAACATTGTTTTTAAATGATAAGTAAGTTAAAAACAGGAAGTCAAATACTTTTGCCAGCATTTTGGGTAAAGTGAGACCTATTGCCTAAATATAAAATGGAAGTTTAAAGTTTCAAATATTTTTCAGTATATTATACAAATAAGCATGTAACATACAACTGCTGTTTTCTTATTTTTCATATCATCACAACAACAAAACATTATATAATGTGAAAAATAATTTTAACTAACAATAATTTACTTTTTAAAAAACAGAATAACAATATTTATACTGAAATATGACTGTGTGGTGGTAGGTGCTGTCCTTACATGGCCTTCTAATTAAGTTAGAAGGACTATGAATAGTTAGAAGATACTTTGAAAGAAAAGGAAATTCTATGATTATTGGGATAATAAAAACAAGAATAAAAATACGAATAAAAATACCCCTCCAAAAAAAAAGTAAAAAAAAAAAAAAAAGAATATCTGATTTTGAAATTTTAGAGGCCAATGAATAGAACTCAGCATGTATTTGCAAGTAACCAAATTTGAGGGTTCGGCCTTTGGACAAAGTCATTAATTTATCAAGTTTATCATGTTTATCATATTCACTGGAGTATATTTCAGTGTTTCTTTCAGAGCAAAAGCTTGAAACCCATCTTCAAAGGGTTGTGACATTTTCCAAATGAATTTAGTTTACTGTAACTGAATCTTGTTAACCTGGGTCCAAGATAAATGTGTCTTGTTTTCACAGCATGGCCGTACAGTTTAAGTGTATCAAGAGTCCATAGCGTATAAGAAATAGAGACATAACCATTCGTCTGTTGATGGGCATCTAGGTTGAGTCTATCACTAAGCTACTGTGTCTGGGGGGCATATATCCAGAGGTGGTATAGGTAGGTCACAGAGTAAATCTATTTTCAGTTTTCAATAGTCCTCCCAACTGATTTCCACACTGTGTATGCTCACTTACGTCCCACCCAGCAGTGTGCGAGGATGGGTAACCTTCTCACCTATACTGTCTGTGTAAAGATGTTCTCCTCTCGTCTTCTCACAAGCAGTGATGGTAATATTGTTTATGATTGTCATTCTGGCTGAGGTGAGATGGATTTCAATGTGGCTTTAATTTGGAAGATGAACAAATCAAAAAAAAATGTGGTATACATACACATGGACTTTTATTCAGCCAGAAAGAAGAACGAAAGCAAGGATTTTCATGGAAAGTGAAAGCAACTAAGATCATATTAAGCAAGAAAAAGTCAGACTCAGATAAACAAATATCATGCTTTTCTTTTTCATTAGAATATCCTAGATTTTAGGTACAGCCACATGACCATATATATGTATATGTGTACATATATACACACATATACATGTATATACATATGTGTGTGTAATATGAAAGCATATGGAAGACTAGGAAAAGTTATGAGACTAGTGGAAGGAAGAAGACAAGGAAGGAGGGTTTGTGGGAGGGTGAATATGTTCAACAACATGATAAACTTGAATAAATTGCTTTTATGAAACCCAGGACTACATGCAATGAGTTTGTCAATGAAAAGAATTACAGCTACAGCTGGGATACAAAGTGAATAAACTGTAATTAATATTAAAAAATAAAAATCAAAAAAGCAAACAAATAAAAATAATGATTACAGAAAAAAAGAAATGCAGACAAATTTTACAGGAAAGAACTTTCATTTGTTATTATTGGCTGGGGTGTCCACATTTCACCTGGAAACAGAGCTATACACTGGAGGGGAAATCATACAGTGGGAAGATGATGGACAGATGGTGAGGCCAGTTTTACTCCATGAATTGTTTTAAATACTCTGCATTCTGCACCAGGCAAATTAACCTACAGAAGATGCAGACTAAAAGTGTGGGAACCCAGGCTATCTGATGGGAGCCCTGTTGATTATTCTCTGGTGCCAATGTTTAAAATCCCTAACAAACACAGAGAACTAATTCAAGAGAAATTGCAGATTCTAGTAGGCAGCAACATTTGTGGAACTTTGCAACTTTTACAACACTCCCTGGTTGCTTTTTGTCCACAATTTAATAAAGCAAGAGATGAAGTGCTGAGTTCCTGGGTACCTGAAGGGTTTAACTGTGCTTTTAGCTATAGAAGACTGGCTTCCAACATCTTCCCAGCAATCCTAACAGTTTAGTTAGAAGCTGGGTATATATTTCAGGGGAGGATATAAATTTTATTATGGTAGAGTTATGTGAAAAAATAGTTTAATTCCATAAATATTTCTTTTCTCCTTTTTTCTTTTCATATGGGCCCTCTGTGTCCCAGTATCAGAGATTTGGCAGAAAGATCCTTTGTTCTAGCAAAAGCCTCTGACCCAGTGGAGAGAAAGAAAAATGCTGTGGCTATCATTTAGAAAGCTAATGACACAATGATGTGAGTCAAAATTGGCATAATAAAGAAATAGATATTTCAATTGGTTTGACCATACTTGTTAGTTTTTAAAGACTATTTTATGTAGCTGATCAATCATGGATTTCTATATCAGCTACATTTATGTGTCAATTAAAAATCACCATGGCACATGAAGTAGGACCGTAACAGTAACCTAAATGTGTCACTATAGCTCTAATATTTAAGGTCCCAAAAATGTCCAGACAATTAGACAGGAAATAATTTTGGGAAAAGAAGAGTTGGTGGGAAGTGTATTGAAGATTCTTGTCTGGTACCATGTTTCTTCTCCCTAAAGCCAACAGGAGGATAAGGGATGGGCAACTAACCAGGCTGCCTGGTGGAAAAGGACATTGGATGTTGTTACTCTTTCCAGCTAAGTTAGAGTAAAGATGACTTAAGATCATAGTGACGATTTAGACTTTTGTCAGAGAAGGATTATATTGAAAGACTGAAATTTAAATAAAATTCTAATATGTAAAAATGAGAATACGTTTCTCTGACATTCTTTTTAAACTTTGCAAACATATAATTGGCAAGTGCTAGATCTAAAAAAATGTTAAAAACATCTTTTAGAAAAAAAATCACTGACAAATGTAAAAGTAAATCAAATAATGCAGCTTTATATTTTAGATGATGATATATAACTGGTATTAAATATTAGTTAAATAAATTAAATATTAGCCCTATATACTGTATTTAAAAATCTGCACAGATTTCACTTATTGTGAACAGACAACTGGATTCAGAATTTGAAATTATATGAAGTAGTTCTACTGTTTTGTTATTCCCTGATTGTAAAGCTTAGGTGAGGAAGGGGGGGCATTGAGTGATATGGATTTCTTAAATTGTGAGTTCACTAAAATAACAGCAGAAATGGGGGCTGCAAGCATCAAATTCCATAACATGCTAACCTGCAAATGATCACATAAGCCACATGTTTAGTCATAGAAATTCCAATGTAAGCTTTATTACTTGGGAGAGGCAAGATGTAAGTGGATTCCTATAACTCAGGAACCCTTAAGTTTGAATCTCAGGATCAGGAAAATAAACATAAACAAGAGACAAATACAAAAACCAAAACCAAAACAAAAAACGAAAAATACCAAGAAAAACAAAACAACAACAACAAAAGCATGCCTCTTGGAAATAAAATTAATTAAAATACCAGTGAGTACATAGTCTAATGACTCACCCTCTTAATATGTGAAATAAACACAATCTCACATTTGTATGGAAATTAACAAGTTAATATGTCTAAGAGGTAACCAGGTAATGCTAAAAATGATCCATTTCTGAGAATTTGCTGTAATATTGGTAAACTTACTTTTCCTATCTTTGTTCAGGTTTATCTACTTCCTGGCTATCAACTGTGGCCAATAATACATATGTACTAGATATACATATGTATACGTACACATGCACACATACATATGCGCATACATGTGTCTATACACACACATACATATATGCATACGTATCTGTTATGCATTACGTATGTTTTGAATGACTTTTCAATTTCAAAGACCGAAATGGGGACCTGTTAATGTACTTTTTCTTTTCTTTTGTTTTTTTTTTTTTTGTTTTGTTTTGTTTTTGTTTTTGTTTTGTTTCATGTGATTGGCCACCTATTGACACCTCCTTAGCTAGACTGACTCTCCTTTAAGAGACTTACTGTTGGAATTTTGTGGAAATCCTGGCAGGGAGGAAGGCCCGTTCATTCCGGGGAGAATGACTGGAGGAAGGCCGGGGAGTCCCGGGTAGGTGGCTGGCAAGCTGATACCATGGAGCGAGCAGCTGTCTGCGATGCCGGGCTGCTGTACTGTTAGGCCCAGCACATCTGAAGCTTTCTTTATGCGGTCAAGTTCTTGTTGGGCCATGAGCTGTCGAACAGTGGTGGGAGCTAGGTAATCTTTCTCCCGGTCCAGCTGACTGCCCACCGTCTCCCTCACTTTGGAAATGTGCTGCTTGGAGAAAATATGATCTCGGATAGATAAGCGGGCGGAGTACTTGACCCCGCAGAGGCTACACTCCGGCTTGGTGCCATCTGCTCCGCCTTGATTGATCATGAACGGCTTCCCTATGTTAATTTTAAACTTCTTTTCCTTGGCCCTGGCGTTCTGGAACCACACCTGCACCACCCGTTTGGGCAGGCCGATCTCGTTGCCCAGCATTTCGCATTCCTGCATGGTCGGAGTCCGGTAGTCACTGAAGCAAGCCTTGAGGACCTTGAGTTGCAGGTTGCTCATCTGGGTTCTGAAGCGCTTATGGCCGGGCCTATCGCCGCTTTTGGATTTAAAGGGGTTGCTAGACCCGAATGGATTTGGTGAGCTGGGGTCCGCGATGCTAGATGTTTCGCTGCGGTCAGCATTGTCATCAGGGTCGTCGGTGATGTAAAAGCTTTGGTCATGGTCGCCATCTTTGTCACTGAAGTGGATTGATGGGCTCGTGAGAGAGAAGAGGAACTTGTCATCACAGGCCTCTGTGGTGGGGGTGGTTGCTGGTTTTGGCAAAGAGTCGAGACTTTTGGTTTCTTTGGGGGACAAAGCGGGTTTCACCTCCCCAGAACCTCCCGTGTTTTCCATCTCTGCCGCCCCCTCGTCTCCTGTGGTGGCGTCACTGATGGCCGTATTAATGGATGATGTCTCGTCAAAGTCAGTCTTATTCTGATCGTACCCGGCCTCGGCTGCAGGGGCATTTAAATTCTCTACATCCTCGGGACCTTCCGCTTTGAAAGAAGAAGGACTTAACAGATTCTTGGGAGACAGTTCTGCCGTTTTGCTCACAGGCGTTGAGACTGTTGAGGCCAGTTCATTCTCACTCGATAGGTCAATTTTCGTCAGTGGCAAAGACGGGTAATCGAAATAAATGTACTTCTGAGGGCTCTCTCCCCCATCCTCTGCGGATATTAAAGGGCTGGGTGGCAAGCTGTAACCCGCCTGCTTCCCCTCATTCCAGTGGCGAGAGCGGATGTGGCTCTCTAAGGCTGACTTGGCCTTAAACAGAGCTCGGCAGAACGGACAGCGTTTATGCGACTGGGCCGGACCCACCGCCCGGAACTGCCCCTTCCTTTCCCGCGCCCGCGTGTTCTGGAACCAGACTTGCACCACTCTCTTCTTCAGCCCCACTTCCCGGGCGATGTGATCCAGCATTTTCCGGGTAGGGTTCGAATCGAGCAGGTACTTCTCATAGAGTATTTCGAGTTGCTCGGGCGTGATGGTGGTTCTCAAGCGTTTATCGCGGTGTTGGTCCTCACCGCTGTTCCCTCCCTCCTTCTCGCTGCCGTTGTTGTCTTCTTTATCGTCCAGTTTCCTTTTCAGGGAAGCGGCAACGCTGGTGGGGGCCGCGCTGTGCGAAGTACTGGTCTGTGGTGGCATCTGGGTGAGAGAGCTCCCCAGCAGCTGTCCGGTCATCAGCGGGTTATTGGGGTCAAATATCATGTAGGGCATGTCCATGGGCCTTTCCAAGAATGGAGAGTGGAGGAATTGATTTTGAGCAGCAAGGAAGTGCATGTGCTGGTGCTCCTTCCAGAGCTCCAGGGTGGGGAAGGCTATGGTGCACTGATCACACGGGTACTGGAGTAACTGCGGAGGTAGAGAGTTCTGGAGAGAAGTCATGGACATTTGCAGCGGGCTGGAAGGGATTGGAGTCTGAGAGGCCGACGGAGGTCTTCCAATCAGTTGGGATTGCTTGGGTGGCTGTGGTGGGGGCTGGGATACTGGTGCCTGCTGTGGGTCTGAAGAAGTCGATCCTGATGAGGGCGCTGACTTGGTGCCTTGAGGAGGAGAGGGGTCACTCTGCTTTGTCTTTTCTGCAGGATATTCAGGTTTTGGAGAATTCTTCTCAGGTTCTAGTTTGGGAGACGGAATCAGGGGTGTGCTGGTCCCAGAGCTGCTGGCTGGGGCTGCCGTGCTTTTGGCTGTCTCTGCTTGTCCAGACACTGCGCAGTGCTTGTATATCACTTGATCAGTGGCATCCATGGAGTCTTCTGTTTGGCTCTCATCTTGAGCATCGTCGTCTTCATCCTTATAACACTGCTTTTTCTGATGTGTGATCAAGTCAAAGATCCTGGGGAAAACCACATTGCACTTTTTACATTGGTATTGCATGTTGCTTGTTCTGATATACCGTTCATTGGTGAGTTCTCTCTTCTCATTATCTTTAGCTTCTGCTTGGTTCTCGTAGCTCTTCCGTGCTTTCTGCCGAGCATTCTGGAACCACACAACAATAACGCGGGTGGGTAGGTTGAGAACAGTAGAGAGCTGTTCTATTTCATCATCTTTTGGGTAAGCATTTGTGTCAAAGAAGTCTTGCAGAACTCTGAGCTGGTAGTCAGTGAACCTTGTTCTGGATGACCTTTTGCTGAACGAGGCATCTGATTTATAATGTTCTAAAGATGTAGGCTGTGGATCAATTCTGATATCCTCTAAAACAGTTATGGGAGGGTTACTGAAGTTGTATGGAGAATCCTTATTTCTCTGTCGTTCCTTAAAGAGCGTATTTCTAAACCAGTGTTTGATGACTTTCTGAGAGAGGCCAGATTTCTCTGCCATTTCTTGGATCTGCTCTTCGCTTGGAGAATTATTGATGTCAAAATAAGCTCTGAGGATCTTTAATTGATCATCTGTAATCCGGGTCCGTGGCCGTTTGAACTGAGAGTGCCTCAAGAAGTTGGGGTCTAAGCCCAGCTGCTGCTGGCAGAGCTGAGTAAGGTCTGCCGAGAGGGTGTCCATCTGTGGCAGCTGCAGGGCGAGCTGTGGGGGAAGTGCGGGGTGCTGGACAGGCTGCATCATAATGGAGGGAAAGAGGGGGAGGTCAAGAGAAACAGGCAGCTGGACCTGCGGGGGTGCGGATGGGGGAGGGGGCGGAGGGGGCGGTGGTGGAGGAGGAGGAGGTGGAGGCGGCGGAGGGGTGGGTGGCGGAGCTTGCAGAGGAGCGGAGGCTGTGTTGGGGATTTTCACAGGCCCCAAAGTAGAAGGCTGTGGGGGTGCAGGTGGTAGGGGAGGAGGCGGAGGTGGAGGCGGCGGCGTTTCCGGGGAGGGAGGAGAAATTGGATAAAGCTTGTCATAGGCCTCCCTGTACTGACGAGCAAATTTTTCTAGTGCTCCGTATGGAAAGAATTGCCCGTGCACGTGTTCTTGGTGACTCTTTAAAATGAGAACATTCGAGAACAATTTACCACACGTTCCGCACTCCAGCTTGTCAGAGTTTTCGCCTTCTCCACTTTTACACTTCTTCTGGACCTTCTGCCTGTTCTCATTATACTGAATGACCAGTTCAAAACCAAAGTTCTCCAGTAAAGCTTTGGCTGCATTTCCCCTGGCCCCTGAGGCTATTCGGGGTGGAGGAATACATGGTTCTAAGGATTTTTGCTTCTTTATGTCTTTGCTGTCTTTGAGTCCTTCGCTGTCGCTTGTAAATTCTTGCTTTGGTTTCTCTTGCTTTTCGGTCACCTCTTCTGCCTCCTTGTAAGATGGCATGTCCTTCATGAGCTGGCAGTCTGTGCTTGCCAGGCTGCCCTGCTCTTGTTTCAACAGCTTGCTTGGTTGCTGTGGTGGTTGCTGCTGCGGTGGTGGGAGAGGCTGGGGATTTTGAGGCTGCAGCTGGGGCTGCGCAGCTTGGTATTGTTGTGCTTGTTGCTGTAGAAGTTGGAGCTGAGTTTGGCCAACATGGTGCTGTGTTTGAATCTGCTGCTTCAGATCTTCAAGCAAGGAACCGGCCATGCCTGTCATACCTGGCATCCCAAAGGTGGCGGAGCTGGGCAAGCCCAGATCTGGCCCCAAGCTAAACTCTGCCCCAGGTATGTAGAATGGAAAGAGAAACTGAGGCTGCTGAAACTGGAGCAGTGCCTCTGGGGTCATTGGAAAATGAGGCAAAAAAGCTGGGTTTAGGAACTGTGGCTGAAAGAATGCAGCCTGCTGCTGCAACTCGTGTTGAAGTTGCATCTGGATTTGTGCTGGTGACCGAGGTGGTGGATGATGGGTTGGCTGAGCAGAGATTAAATCGGGAGCTTGCTTTTTATTTAATTCTTTGGCATCTAAGTGGGTATCTTTGCTGTTGACTGAAGCTAAGCCCATAGGCTCTAACATCCCTTGGCCAGGGCTATTCACATTGTTTGCGATGCTGTGCCCACCGGGTAGGTGCCCACTTGGCTCCAGCTTGGCAGCCCTGGCCTTGGTCTGGTGAAGCACTGACCTCATGTGGATCTCCAAGGTTGAGCTTTGGCTGTAGGCAACACTGCAGATGCTGCACTTGTAGGGCTTGTTATCCGTGCTGCTGTTGGCTTCCTGGGGGACAGGACTGGAAGCTTCCTGCAGAACCTTTTTCAACTTATGCAAGTGAGACACAGAATTATAATGGACCAAGAGAATGTTCTTTTGGGTGAATGACTCTTTACACACTGTACACTTGTAAGGACGAGATGGATCAAGGAATTTTTCCATTGTAAAGTTGGGTCCTTTTCTGAAAGGTAAGGTCCGCTTTGGTTCCGAGCCGAGGTCGTCTGGGATGGAGCTGCTGTCGCTTCCTACAGGACTTGCCTTCCCTTCATGGTCCACCTCATACTCTCTCTCCATTTCCTGATCTAGGCCATGGTCATCCTGGGGCATCGTTTCACTCTCTGCCCAGAGCTCACCGTTCATTGGCAAGGAGGCATATAGCTGCTGGAGCTCAGCCTCACTCAGTTCGGGGTGGCCTGCTTCCAAGTGTTTTTTTAAAGCCTGGAATGTACGGAAACTCCGCTGGCAGAGGTTACACATTGTAGCGGCCCGAATTGCATGATACTGGGAATGTATCTGAAGCTTCTGCAGAGTTTTGAAAGCCAAGCTACAGTGATTACAGCGATACTTATAAACATGGCGATCAGAAACTGATAAGGGCTGCCTTTTCTGTTGTTCACTCAGTTGATCTGGCAGAGGGTCAGATATTTTCACATCCTTATTGCTGTTTTTATTCCACTCCAGTGCCTCTACGGGCTCCTTTGATGTTTTCTGTTCCTCACTCTTTATTTCCACACCTGTCTTTGAATCCTCAAGACCTGCCATACTTTTGTCATCCACTGGGCTTTCACCTGTTAGGAGAAAGAGCAGACATATTTCACGTTAAGAACACTGACTACCTGAGTGCCAGTAAGTGTAAATTTGAGCCAGTAATGATGTCTGCTTAATTGAGTCTGTGTAAAAATGTTACTGGGTCATGATCATATGACAAACTCCACACCAGGTGCCGAAGAGAAGATAAACAAGAGATCGCCCCTGAGAGAATTTAAGGACAGAGAGGAATACAAGTGAAATGGAACCACAACATACTGCAATGAGCCCTTTACCAGGGCCCATGAACTTGGTGCACATGAATTAGAATCCGTAGTCTGATCTTGGCCATTTGTCACTATGATTCTCCAAGGACAGGTAGAAAAAGTCACTCCAGATAGGCCTTAGAAAAGAAAATTCTGGGCAACAGCCTATGTCATGAGGGGGTCTTACGAGGAAGATCTCCCTACCCCTAGATAGAGAACTACAGACAATTAATGGCTGCTGAGAGAGAGAGAGAGAGATTCAGTTTTCTTCAAGAATGAACACCAGATTGGTGGTTCAATCTCAACCCCAAGTAGTCAGCTCTAACCACATGTACCAGTGAGCCACTCTAAATGGACGCAGTAAGATTTGTGTGTGTGTGTGTGTGTGTGTGTATGTGTTTGCGTGTGCTTGTGTGTGTGTGTATGTTCATGCACAACTATAAATTTTAAAGAAGTGGAAGGTACTCAGGAGGAGTTGAAGGGGAAGAAAGGGGGATCGGAATGATGTAAATAGAATATTCATTGTCAAACCTGAAAAATATGTATATAATTAAAAAGTTGTTGGTAGTGGCATTTTGGGGGACGCTGGCCCAAAGGCAAGCTCTGAAAGTTTTCTCCGTTCAGTAACATCACAGGCTTGCATACCTGAATATTTCCCAGAACCGTCTGCTGACATGGCTGCAGGTGGGTTCCGCTCTGATTTCTCAGGGGCAGCTGCTGGCAGTAGCATACTGTTTGGCATCATTACATCAGGGACAGGCACCTTTGAACACCAAAGGGATCTGTGTTAAATGTGCTCTGGAAATTACCAAATGAGCAATATGCTGGAATATATACTCATTTGTATACAAAGTATGTATTTGCATACTGGACAAATATATATTTCACTTATATTTTTCTAAAGGTTTTTGAATAATTATATTTTTATAATAATAATCAAGAAGCTTTTAAGCTAAAAGTACCCACAAGTCATTTCACTGTTACAAAAAGAACCACAAAATATGTCTTTAATTAAGCCATACTTTCTATCATATTTTTTTCTCTATACAAGAAAGACTACAAGTGGGTCTCCATTGTGATTTCTATGGCACAGTCAATAAAAGATCTCCAAATCACTCAGAAGAAATAAATGTCTATGAAGAACCCATAACGACTGATGTATATTGGTAATTGAACACGGGTCCCCTCCGTTTTGCATCAGCCTTTGGCATCCTTACTGTCATAAGCAGCTTCTCCACACAGTCTGGGGACACACTGTGCAAATGGGTCAGATGCAGCTGCAGGTGCATTTTGTTGCTGAGGACATCCTGGCAGAGGGGACAGCAGATGACCGGCTGCACAGAGTGCTGTGACAGGACATGCATCTGGATACGACTTTGGTCCCGACTGTTGTAGTTACAATAAGGACACTGATAGAACTGGAAAAGATTGAATAAACGTGACAGCATTAGCTGATATAATTTGGCAGCTTCAGGTGGCAACATCAAGAGTTAATACTATCTCCCAGTTGTAATGTCTATATACATTTCAGCAGCGTACAGACTTGAGGATTCTAAATGACCGGGAACATAAAAACAAACAAGAAAGTCTGTTCATGCACGGAAGGGAAAAACACAGACTTACCTGTTCGGGACAAAATTTATTGTCCTCTGTGGGTTTTGATCTTTTGGTTCCTGCATCCTCTTCCTTGGCCAGCAAGAGTGGCTGTGTGCCCCCTGCCACACCAACTTTCAGCTCTTTCTCTGGGGTGATCACGCCTAATTCCCAAAAGAATAGAACTACTCAGTTTGTGAATGCAATGCTACAGTCAAGTAAATTAAAAAAAAAAAAAAATTGTGACAACTATTTAAGCTGTGGGCTGGCTTTCCCCGGGGTCCGAGGATTGTTCAATGTTCCTGAATAAACTGCATTGAAAAAATAAATAAATAAATAAAAATAAAAAAAACTAGATATCAATAAAAAAAAATTGT
This sequence comes from Meriones unguiculatus, assembly GCF_030254825.1. NCBI lineage: Eukaryota > Metazoa > Chordata > Mammalia > Rodentia > Muridae > Meriones > Meriones unguiculatus. The sequence goes on from NC_083354.1 coordinate 105,265,637, forward strand.
GACAATAAATCTACTGGATTAAACAAAGCAAAAACCAAACAAACACTTTTAAATGATGCTAATCTCAAAACACAAAAAGCACTCTCCTTTCTGTCCACTCAGTGGACTTTGCACATCTATTTTAAAGCATACCCCTGTCTTCTGTTTAGATAACCCTAGATGGCCTTGAAAGTTTCATCAATAACATGTGTTCTTTGGTGTCTCTGTATGCCTTTATCACATTAAAGCAAATCCACTCCTACTCACAAATACTAATTTAGTACAACCATTTAGTTCTTAAGTCCTCAGATTCTGAAATCTTGAGGAGAGTCAATGGGCTCTAATTCAGAAAGTAAAATAATATGGGATTTAGAGTTTCTAATTATTTTAAAGTCAAACATCCAATTCATTTCTGCTATTAGTGATTTGAGTAGTGACACAGGAGTTTTAGAAGGTGGCTATACACTTAAGAATACCACAGGAATCTCAAGAAGACTCTTTTGTGGGGTTAATCCAAATATTTGGTGTTAATGATGATTAAAAAATTGCCTGGTTGAGCAGTAGAATGTGTAGGAACCTCATACACATCAAAGGCGGGGCGAAAAGAAGCACAATTCTAATTTTACAATCTAACAGAAAATTCTTCCCGGCATCAATTTGCCTGGTAATCTCCTCTGCAAGGCTGGATATTACAGCGACATCGGGTAGGCATGTCACATACATCTCACGACAAACACAAAACCTCATTTACCAGCCATTCCAATCTCATCATAGTGCGGCATCAGCTGACCTTTTTTCTGCTGTTTATTATGAGTATTTCTAATTTTAACTTTCAATTTTCACCATCTTCCAGTCAATTTGCAACTAAATTATTTCCAGGGTGAGGACACTATCACTGGACAACTGGGTGCAAATACATCTTGAGATGCAGTGGAGCTAAACCATTGATTGCTATCAGGCCCCACATAGATACACAGTCCAGGGCAATCTGCCTGCATTCTGCACATGAAGATTTGTCTTGATTTTTTTATTTTTTATTTTCAATGCACTATGGTTCCCATAAATGAACAAATTGCACCTTATTACAAAATAATCTAGTTTTAATTTTAAAATGAGGTCAAGAATGTTATAGAAACATCTCAAAATGAAAACATAAAAAAAAAGATAGAACTAAAGAAAAAAAGCTATTCTATTTCTATCCTAGGTAGAGATGAATGTCTTAGACCACACAAATGAGTGTGAAAATTTAAAATTCAGGAAGAAAATTAAATGTATGAGAGCAATTCTTAAGAGACCAAAATTAAAATAGGATATAGTTGACATGATAATAGTGATTTTATTCCTTTGTTGTTTCTGATGGATATGGCATAGGCTCAGATTCTCACTTGTTAATGTTGATACTAATTTCTTGATTAAATTTGAAGTGATATAATTGTACCTACTTCATTCTTTTAGAGAAATTTTAATCTTGTTCTACCTATTTGAAAAATAATAATATTTCTGTATAAATGAACTTTAATTTGATAGAGACCAATAACTCTCATTATATTGGTTAAACATATCTATGTATTTGATGTTCAATCATATTCCCAAAACTGGGATGTTTTCTCTTAATTATGCAATTAAAATTTCTTTTTATTTCTCAAAACAATTACTGTATATATTCTGGGTTGTTGATATTAAGGTGCTAAAGCATCTAAGAATAATAACACGATCCATAATATTTGCCAATGCAGCTAACTGTATAAAAAGTCAGACCAAATTGTACAAAATGATTGTCATTTAGATTAACAACTGTCTATCAGTTGTCTTCTCTTGATTGACTTTTCTTTAAAAGTTTCTATTAATGAGTAATAATGTTTCCTAAAGAGAGTAATACCATGTCATATTCTCTTATATTCTTTAATGGACAAGATCAAATAAAAACTGACACAATTCCCTATACTATCCATGACTGTCACATACAAGTTGAAAAATAATCCCCACCACTTGTTTGGAAGCCTCTTGAGATGTCAAAAGTAAAAGTAACTTTTCAGAAACTTCTAACTCCATCAAATAGTCAGCCATGAACTTATTTCCATGAACACCTATAAAGGGTTCTTCAAAGGTTGGAAAACAGTATCGTTTGAAGGTACTAACAATTTTACTACGCCTGTTCGCTGGTGTAAATGTTTGACATAATCAAATCTGTGCATGTAAGTGATATACTATTTTCTTTTTTATATTTATATTAATTTAATGATACTGGATAATAAAAGAAGACAAGAATTTCAAGACTCAGTGACAAGAAAATCAGATTCTTGAGTATGAGGTAGGTCTTCAAGGTGACTCAAATAGGTGATAAAAGCAACATTTTATACATTCTTCTATATTTATATTTATATCAAGTTTAATACCAAAGCACTCCTGGTAAATTATAGGAAATCCAATCCAAGGTCTTTTTTTCTGAAGGATGATATGCTAGAAAAAAATGTCTTGTATTAAATAAGGCCAATTAACTTTCAGAAAGCTTTTCATTAAGTTTTGTGATTACTCACAGTTTATATGTGGAACTTCATTTGAAATAAACCCTGTTTGTTACCCCGAAGCAGAAAAAAATTTGAAATGATATCATAATTTATTTTGCATCATTAAGGATACCACAATATTCTCAAAAAACAATCTAATTTTAATGAATTTTAACTAAAAAATGAAGTCTAATTACAAACAAGCACTGCCAAATACACGAGCCAATGATTATCTGTCAGTTACAGGATTATTTAACTTGCAAGAGATCGCTAATATAAAAATGACATAATTCATTTCAATTCAGATGCCGCCTACTTAATTCTCAATCCCTAAAATACAGAAGGCTGTAAAATGCTTTATATTCATAACAAGTCAGGAAAATCCAATAACACCCATGTTACAGTGAACCTTGAAAAACAATAAATCAAAATACTGAGTTATTACTTACAAATCTCCATATTTGATAAAGTTTGAATACTTTAAAACTCAGTTGTAACAGATGTTGTTCAACTCAAGTAATTCTAAATTATAATTACCAATACAGTATTCTTTCTAATGAGACTGGAATTGAAGGATAATTTTAATTGCAATAATGAAGGTTAATTTCCATCCTTCTTCATGTTTACTCCCTTATTAAAAAGTGGTTCCCTTAGCCATGGCAGAGACATATTACATTTTCAATGCAAATGTATTAATCTGGATAAACTCTATATTAATTCTCGTACTGCACTGAGCTATAATTTGGATTATAATTAATCTAAAGTGGCACTAGATTTAAATGACAATATAAATGAGGCATTAGGAAGCTTTTCTATTATGAATGAATATTCAGCAAATACCGTGTGTGTATTGCCAAGTCTCACTTTGAAAGCTCTCGTCCTTCAGATTACTGTTAGTAACAGAGCACGGCAGCTTACCAGCACGCTGCCCCAGACATGTGCTAATTCCTTCCTGCCTAAAAAGTTAGAGGTTAAAGTGGGGTCAATCTGTTTTCCCATCTACCATATTAACATAGCAATTACTTTGCAAGTTCGCTCTTATTCCTTTGACAATTATAGCTGATATAAGAACAGAGGAATATAAATAAGTTGTTATCTAATAATTAGGTACACTTTTACAAAGAACAACAATCGTGAAATAAATTTTCAACCTGGTAAGAATCAACTCAGAAAGCCCAGAACTTTGTTTAAAGTTCGTGTTACTTTCAAATAACAAGAGTTGTCTTAAAGGCTGCAAGGGTTCAAAGCTAAATATTTGCATCTCAGCATTTGCTTTTAGTTGGCTCTTGGTTAGAGCTCATTTTCAACTCTGTGTGTGTGTGCCTTGGGATGCATTTTTACAGGGATAATATTTATTTTAAATAACTGCCATTATGCAATGATCTGTATTTCCACATACCCCAACCCTGTGTATATGGTACAATTGGAAACTTAAAGAAGAACAATAACTCATCAGGCCATTAGGGAGCAAGTGAGCCCGTGACTTAATGCAGAGCAGTAAACTGTTGTGGAGACAGAGTTCCTGCATCTTTAGTGTGTTGCTCAACAGTAAAATGAGACCCATTTTCAAAAAATAAAATAAAATAAAATAAAAAATCCCTCCCACAATCCATCCCTGGCTAGGTCCCAGACAACAGACATTTAATATCTTCATGTTCTGTATCTATGAACACTTAGTGAAACCTGCTGTGATATCTTTCTGTTTTTGATGTTCTTCTGATTAACAACAGGAAAATGCTTTGCAGTCTGTGGTGGTACAAGTGCTTCAAACACCAAGTAACGGGAATTCAGTCATTCACAAGCTGACAAGCTACTCCTCCTGGTGAGGTCCATCTTAGATGGCATAGCCTGGCTACTTTGCCGCTTTTACTCTTTTTTTTTTTTTTTTTAAATGAGATTTCTGTGGGGCCATCCTTGACACTAGGTATTTCAAATTCTATGTCATCTGCCTCAGGAGCCAGTCTGTGGCTGCTGTGGCTTCTTTTCGGAGGTTCAGTTTTAGGCTCAATACCAACTTTAGATCCATTTTGCTTAAATGAAATTAGAATCATATATTTGATACTACATCCTAGAAGCAAATAACAATGATGTTTTTCTCACTGGACTCCTGCAAGAAATTTAGCATTAAATGGTTTGGGGGAGGAAGGAAGAACCCTTCAGGTATATTGTAAGGGGGATGCAAAATTTAGGCATGATACAAATATGGTGTAATTCAGATTTAAATCAACTCACGTGTAAAAATGATAAATTTTGTGTAATCCCGTATGCTTCTACTGAATACCAGGCTCTTTATATGTGGCTGTCACTGGAGTTCAAGGGAAAGATAGATGACTACCTGAGACTAACAGGCTTGAGCCCGTTTCAGCACTTCTTCTGCTTCAGTGAGTCCAACATAATAAAACTAGGTATAGTGTGCAGCAAAAGTGGCCAATGTAATATTCATCGCGACCACAGATTTCCATCTCATACATACAAAGCATGGATGAAGCCATATATTTGCCAAATCAAACACAGAAAAAGCCGAAGGTATCCACACCAGATGCTGGCCTAGGGTTTGTTTGTGCACAAGTAAATGTCATGACACGAAGGTTTGTTTTCAAAGACAGTAGCTTTCATTACTGGGATTTATCTATTCCAGAAGATCAAAATTACCCAGCACCTAATCCCTTTTCAATGATATTTCCTCCTTCTTAGGCCGAATCATCTGTAAACTTTTCCACTGGATTTTGTTTGAAATGCCTCAAATAGATGCCCTTAAAAAGGGCAAATTCCTGAGTGCAAGGAGAAAGAAGAGAGAGAGAGAGAAAGAGAGAGAGGAGTAGCATTTATTTTGGGGGTTACATGGTGTGGGAGGGTGCATATGATTGAATGATAAAATTCAAGTGATATCTAATCCTGAGCTTATGAAAAATTAATATGCCATCAGAGGAATCACAAGTATAGCTAAGATTAATGAAAGGCGCTTAAAAATTACAAGCACACAAACTGATTTGATTAAAAAATAATCTCACTAGTCATCCTGTAATATTCTTCAACTTATCCACATCTATTCTGTCAGATGGTTATGATTAAAAATAGGTCAATGGGAGGCTACTGATAGAAATCACATGCAAAATGCACACACAATGAATAGTAGTGGGAAGGTTCAGACAGTTTAAAATGAATAAAAGCATTTAATGAGCTTCATGGGGGCTGCAGTGAAGGGAAGGTTGGCTTTGTGAAATGGGTGGGTGTAGGAAAATGAAAAAGGAGAAGAGACTAGCATCTTACCAGTATCTTTATTAGAGTTTTTGCCTTCACCATTGTCTCTCTCGTGTGTTTCCTTCTCATCATCCTCAGTCTCTGTGGCAGGTTTCAGAGCTCCTCCTGACTCTTCACTTTGTTCTTCTGTTAGGAAAGCAGATGAGTGAGAAGAATTGATGAGCCCAGAAAAATGTACACTAATACAAACTGGGTGAACTTTATAGAGCAGGTTATCTCTGAATTTTATCTACGAATTGTCAACACATCTTCCTACTGAAATTTTTATGCATTGAGGCAGAAGTCTACAGGAGGACAAACTGAGGCCAGCCTAGTGCAAATTTTCATCTTTACCGTCAGAGTATTTTCACGGTATTAAAAGGAACAAGATCATTTTTACTATAGTCTAACCTGAAACAAACAAACAAACAAACAAACAAACAAAAAAACAAAACTGGTGGAGGGCAACTATCATTTCAGTAGTAGAACTTTACAGCAGCAGGCACCCTGCTTCATGGACCTGGGGCCAGGGCGTTAGAGCAAAGCAGACACAGAAGAAATTCTCAGTGAGGTAATGTAGGAGCAACGGTTTAGATAAAGGACAGGTGTTCTTCCTGCACTCAGACTTCACATCTTGTATGGATTCCTTAAGATTTAGTTAGACAAGGCACCCAAACTTCAATTCCACTGGGATGTGTTGGCAAAGGAAAGCTACCGAGGGCTTTGACATAACGAGATACTTGTCAGACAACTGTACTACCCACACCTCATTCACAGGATCACACCAGCTAGATTACATGGAAATCCTCATAGTAACTCAAACCTACTTAATTATTCTGTAAATCTCAGCTATGGCACTGCTGGTGGATTAATCTGTTTACGCAGTTAGCCTCGATGCTGGGGCTGTGTGGCACTAATCCGTGAAAGGCCCACTGTTCTCTTTCATCCTGCGATCATTTGTCTCTCAGTGTGCTGATGTCACATTTTAATGAATTTTTAGCAATCTGAGTAATGCCAGATAACCAGGCTCACAACTCCCCACAGCATGGCATGCTGTTTTCATTGCAGCACAAAAATAAAAGCCATATTCCCCAGTTCAGGTAGAAATTATATAAATTAGGAGAAGAAGGTAAAATGGGATTTGAAGCACCAGGCTGAACAATTTCATAAAATCTTTAATGACCATATAAATTAACCCTGGAAAGGCAAAAGGTCATCAGAACACATTTGCATACACTCTTCTATTTGCTTTTGATAAGCAGAGCTTTTATGCAGAGAACATGATACAATTAACCCTTCAATAACCATACAAAATGCTACTACGGACATTTCAAGTGTCAAGCATTCACTGAAAATTACACACTGAATAAAATTTTCATTGCAAATGCTATAGTGATTGAAAGGGGAAATCGTGGCCCCTCTCCACACCCCATGTTTTATTAATAACATTCTGGCAGCAGAATGAAATATCCACTGTCATATATAGCAGCTGAGCACAAAAAAAAAAAATCTATTTAGTGGTTCAGTTTTCAGCCATGCTCTGCAACTGTGTAAGCAAAAAGGAAAAAAAAAAAAATAGGACATCTAATATGGCTGGGTTCAATTGAGAGTCTTCCAAGATATGATAATATGAATGCATTTATTCCAGTTTCACACTTTGCACACAACAGAGGGGAGAGCCTTGCTAAGGTAATCTAAGCATCTAGGAAGGTACCCTTTGGGCAGAGATGCATGGAAATTCCACTTTAAGAAGACACTCTCAGTGTTTCGTAGCTCTATATTGCTATCACCTATTGATGATAATCAGTGATCTTATATACACCTCCCCATCTGTCTGTCCTCACAACAGCACGTTAGGCTGTGGGTATGCTGTCTGAGAGGGCTTCAAGAACTGGAAGACGGAGATCATGACCAGATTACGCTGTGTCCCTGCCAAGTCCACATGGGCATGTGACATGATAGCCAGTGCCTGTCTCCTGACAATTACTTTTCAACTCATCCTGAGGAAGGATGCAAGATCTCTTTGAGTAGATTTACTAGGCCTTCCCCCCCCAGGGCTAGAAAATGAAGTGTCAGAGTGCTACTGAGCGGCCTTATCTCCAGGGGACAAAAAATTGTAAGGGCTATCGCTACTCCTATTAATAAAACATTGTGTGTCAGGAAAAAAAATATGAAGGCACTAAAAGACAGGCTACAATATAATCTGGGTCTCATCAAACAGATGTTTGCAAGGTCCTCTTCTTCATTTTCTGGTATGTGTTTCAAGTGTGAGAGAAATTCCCAGACACGTTCTTCTATACATCACTGTGGTGTCTGACCTCTGCCTGACCCCAGCAACAGTTTGAGAAATCTGAATGTGAACAAAGACTCTGTGTCCTCAGCAGGGAAAGATTGTGGGATAGACGCTCCCCATCAACTTAATGGCAAACAGCAGTTCTGAGGCCATAACTTTGCCTGGCTTCTCCAAGCCGTACTCTGAGTGGCGGATTCGCCTGCCCTGCCCCTGCTTCTGTGAGGTTCCACTCCCCTCCCCCTTTCTTTTTAGTTCTTTCTTTGAAGTAGGCAGGCAATTAGCTCTAATGCTCAAGCAATTCAGACCCGTTTTGTGGTTTTGAAGGCGAAAGCTGTTTATTACAGGTAGGGCTCTTTGGAGCCATGAGAACTTTGCAAATTTTTAATCATGCAAAAAATAATCAGAAGGTAATTTCTCCACACCATAAAATTCCATATAAGTCAGAAGAAAAGGTCACTTTCATTCTCAAAAAGAGTTTTAGAAATAAATTTGACATTCATTATATAAATAGGCTTTCGAGTCAAAAGTAATGTGAAAAAACCACTTTCTCTAGCAAACCAGTAGGTGAGGATTTTGGGTGAGAAGGAGAGACTACATTCTAGTTTAGATACCAAATTTCCTCAATTATAAAATGTCATAAAACATAAAAAGCCTTCCAGGAAAGTTAGGCACAATATGTTACTGTATTAAGAGAGCTGAGGAGAATAAATACGCAATATAAAATTCCAAAACAAACATGCTAAAGCAGTTTTCATTTTGACTGGGATCCTGTTGCATTACATGCAGTGGAATAAAGAATGTTATGGCTTTCCACAGTCCCACTGTATTTACAGCATATGTAGTTTCAATCTCCTTTAACATCAAAGAATATGGAAAATAAAATATTTATTTATATGTTAAACATTGTGGTACCTATGTGCTTTAACTTAAAATATGAGTCAGTTTCTTCTAGAGCTCCCCCATTGTCAAGAAAAGGAAATGGGATTTTCATTTTTAAATGTTTCAGGAGAACAGATAAAGAATGAAATGCTTTAGTCTGCTATTACAGAAGTAGTTATTTGTACACATGGTACAAATAACTTTGCTCAGCATTTTCAGCGTGCCAGAAATGGCAATCATAGGCTTATTCACACACATGCATCAAATACATTTAAAAGGTTTTGAGCTTAGAATATTTTCATATAAATTATAAAATATTTTATAAAATTATAAAAAACAGAAAATTACTATCAACTGATACGGCAGTCAATAATATACATTTTTCTAAGCACTTGTTTTCATAGCAGTTGGCGTAGGCATAGCTTGTTTTTAATGTTTAAAAAATGAGTCACATAATTTATTTCAGTGTGTGTGTGTACTTGAGTGTATGCATACGTACTACATACGTGCAAAAGCGTGTAGAGTTCAGAACAGGGCATTGGATCTCCTAGAACTATAGCTAAAGATAGTTGTAAGCTGCTATATGGGTTTGGGAATTCAAACTGCACCTTCTGCAATAGCAGTGAGTACCTTTAGCTGTTGAACTAGCCTTGCATGCTTCATTTTTAATTGGCATGTAGCAATTACACATATCCATAGGCTACAGTGTGGTACTTACAAATATGAATAATAAGATAGTTTATGCATGTAACGTGATAAGAATCAGGTTAGTTAGAGTCTCTGTCTCCATAAGTATTTAGAATTTTGTGTGCGTTGGGAACTCCTGTCCTACTACTCCATAAAGTATAACCAAACGTTATAAACTATGTATAAATTGCATATAAACAAATGTATAAACCATGGTCTTGTTGTTGTGCGGTAGAACATTAGAACTTAATCTTCCTACCTAATTGAATTTAGGAGAGCATTATCTAACTTTTCCTTCTATCTAGTGACCAATGCTCTACTTACTTTTACAAGATAAACTAATTTAGCTTCGGTATGAATGAGAACTCATTGCCTACTGTAAAGAACCCGTGAAGAAGAAGCAGAGGACAGAGAGTAACTCAAAACATCTTCAGTTTTATAGAGTAAACATCTCCATTTCAGTCACACAATTGTGAGGATTCACTCCTTGAGTCCTCGATGGCCTCCTTTTCCAGTCTCTTCCCATTCAACTCTACTTTCTACCTGATGTACCTACATCTCACTGTCCTAATCAACATCCACCACCAGTGGCCTCTATCCCCTCCAAGAGAAAAATCTCAGTCTTTTGTGTATAGCAAGAACACCTTCCCTCCACCTTGTCCTGATCTATGTCCCAGACTCATCGTTCTTTAAATAGTCTTTAATAAACCTATTGAAAACTGTCTTCTCAGAGTCCCAGGTATCAGAATAACCTGGGAGACGTTTTAAACAGACATCGTCGAACCCAGATGTAAGGCTCCTATTTTAGGCGGGTCTAGCCTTGATTGAAGCCCGGCAACTCTAAGGTCAGCTCATGTGATGGTTCTGGCCCAGCTTACACCATGTAGCATGGTTTGTGGTGGCTGCTGCATACATACTGCTGCATGTCTCCTTGCACGTCTTTATCTAATTGAGAACAACTTTTTTTCCCTTTTCCTTTCTGTCAAAAGCTTAGAGAGTGTCAGTTTCAACTTGCAGGAAATCAGCTAAAAGTGATTCTTAAACAAACTATGTATTTAAAAACAAGTGTTCTATTATCACTAACATTATTCGCTGTTTTCTTCTCCAATGAGTGTTTCCAGAGATTAGAACTTAATGATTAGAATTAATGATTCTGGGTAAATTTGTGACTTCCTGTTTGTTGATGTTTAAAAAAAACATTAAATAAATACATGTCAAGATTGTCTATGTATTATCTATTTACACCAACAAGTAAATATTTTATAAAAGTAAAGATTAAAATATATATTTATATCTGCGTAAATATTTAAGCCAACATATATGCCTAAAGCACTTGGTGTAGTATCTAGAATATGGCAGAAAATAAGGCATGCTGGATAGAACCTGAATTAACTTAGTGGAAAAAATGGGGGAAAAAAAGAGAAGTTAAGATGTTACCCAGTTCTTCTATTCTCAATAAAATTTCAAAGGGACCCTTGCTTTAGTGATGTGTTCTCACTTTCTGTTAATTTTCTTTTTGCTGAGTCACATTTATTATATATCTATCTTTTTTTAAAAAGTACCTAAAAATAGAAGTTTGGCCTCTATTCTCACTAATCACTCTTTTCACAGTCATTGGTGAAAATACAGCTCACTTCTCGTTGAGTTGATGGAAGGTTAATTTTCCTTTTCTCAAAAATACAGCTCCCATGGACTTCACCGACTGGGGCTATAGTGTATCTCTCTGAAGGTTTCCCCTCATTCTCCTATGTGGAAGTCTCCACTATTGTAGAATGTCTAAACACCGGAACGCCGCCAGCCAACTTCTCTATGTTGTCTCTCTAGAAAGACTTAGTAAAACCCATGGCATTTAATAATCTCACTTTACACACATGTCTAAAACACATATCGAACTTAATGCCTCAGAGCCGGACTCATCATCTCTGCTTAGCAAACCTTATTCCAATTTTTCTGTTGTCACCAATTCAGTTCACAGTGAGAACGTCCACCACAGAAAATATTATTTTCTCATGCAGCCAGCCACATCCTATCCATCAGCAAATTCTGTTTCTACTTATATTTAATGAATACTAAATGATAATAAAGTCAATCTTGTTAATTGCTTAAACTTTTGCATTTTACTTTCTCTCAAGCCAACACATCTTTACTCTGACTCAATTGATTAGGTTATGACTTCTTTGGGGTGTATGCTGTGCTCTGTCTTCCTCACTCACTAATCTTCCTCCATGTTAGCCTCATGGTAATGGGCCATTTTTTTCAATGTTACAGAAATTAGATAAGAAAAGGGGCATGGTGGAGATGAGGGAGGGAGGGAGGGACTGGGAGGGAATGAGCGATCGGGACACGGCTGGGATACAGAGTTAATAAAACGTAACTGATAAAAAATAATAATAATAAAATAAAAAAATATTTTTTAAAAAAGAAAAAAAAAAGAATGGGTTAATATTTAAATCTGGTGATTAGTAAGACAAGGCAAATACGACAGAATAGAAATCATGAAAGCAGGAACAAGTCATTGAGAATTTTACCCTTTGTTTGACTGAGACTACCTGTGTTTGATGATAATGGGACTTTATAACCATTTTGAGAATTCTCTTAGTTATAAAGTATGTAAAAGAAAAGAAAAAGGCAGGGGGAAGTGTTTTCCCAGACTCTTTCCATAGCTTCCCGTTCTCATTGTTCAGGACTTAGCTCACCACTACTTCTAAAGAATTACCTCATCTGTTGATCAGATGGAAGATTCCTGACACTGTCAGTACCCACTATCATATGCTGGATTCCATACCCAGTGTTTTGCTTTGTAGGTCTCGAGTGAGGTCCAAGACTTTGCATCTTTGTTTGTTCTCAGTTGAGCATAAAGAATTTCTTCACCTGATATGCTAACTTTTTATGTGTAAATATTTTAATTAAAATATAATTATATTAATTCACCTTCCCCTTTCCTCCCTCCAACCATCTTCTGCCATGCTCCCTCTCAAATTCATGGCCTCTTTTTGATTTTTGTTTCTTTCATTTTCATTGTTACAGATAAGATGCATAAGTATGTAAATGGAACCTGATGATTCTATTTAGTTTTGCTTGTTAATATATATGATCACCTGGAGAACATCATAGAAAACTACAACTGGTCAAAATACAGGAAAAAAAATTTACCCTGGGGTGCCCATCCCCAATAGATTTATCTACAACCTTACTAGAAATCTGGTGACTAAAGACTGTGGAGTGAGAGAAGAAACCTTCTGCAGGGATGAGACAGCGACTGGTTATCTAAAGCAGCCAACTCCGATGTTTCATTCTTACAATATCTTAGGCTGTGCTCATGCCATTTGTCAGAATGTTAAGAAGCTGTGTTCTACAGATCACCTACTTCCTATCCTTTACCACAGTTACCTGATTCTGAATGCTTTTTTATTCACACATACACAGAAATGTTCTTCTATAGAAGGGTCTCCTTATGCCTTACTCATTTTGTGGGATGGTAATAATAATACACAGACAATATAACAATGGCATACAAGGCCCACGCCTTTCAGCTTTGCTGGGAAACTGAAATTGTACTACAAATTAAGTCCACTTAAATGTCCCTAAATATAGATTATTCTTAATGATGCTGCTAACTTACTTGTATAAAGAACTGATCACAGCAGCTCTGTGGCACACTGGTCCCATAAATGATGAGAATAACACATGCATCTTATCTATGATAGCTAGCACATGAGGGGGATAAATGTAAGTACCTGAGGCTGCCCTCAACTGCTGCTCTGTAAGTTCATCCTCGCCGGTCCTGGCTCCCAAAGAGGCAGTTTCTGTAAAAGACATCAGTGTCATGGTAGTTTCATATTCTAGAACATAACGAATATTACAAGAACCTCAAGTAGGACTGCCATAGGAAATGAGTAACACATACAAGAGTCTTCAGCGCACCTTCACATTCTAGTAAACAGGGTTTGGAGAAATTGGTCAAGGAAAGAATGGGCTGATCTTTACATCCTGTTGATTAGCATGACAAGGTAAATACAACAGAATAGAAATCATGAAAGCAGGAACAAGTCATTTAGAAATTTAACCTTTGTTGACTAAGGCTGCCCATATTTGATCCATTATGAGAATTCTCTTACTTATAAAGCATCTAAAAGAAAAAAAAACCCCATCATATAACAATTGATAGAAGAGAGCAAAGAAAGCCTCTGACACTTCAAGAGCAAGATAAAGAATGAGCCCATCATTAGTGAATTTATATCTTTATTTGGTTCCAGGGTAGAAATGGCATGAGATGAGCCTGCTGGCTTGTTAACCTTAGCCTTAACATGAATAACTGTGTCATATAACTACATTCTTCCTTTCTCTTTCTAGCACAGAAAACTTGTTGCATGCTACTAGAGGATAAAAGTAATAACAACTATCTCCCAGATCTAAGCCCTGTGGTTTATAGCAGAGACCTACCTACAAGATACGCTGGGGCCATAGTGGCACAAATGTTATGGGAGTAATCAATCCCACATTTTAAATTGGTTTTACGGTCTATTCCATGATCTGGAAACCATAACTGACACTACTAAACTGGTCAGGGAGCTGATACCAGATAGGTCCTAGGTCCTGTAGAATACCTACTACAGTTATGTGATAAGGGAACATAGCAATAAAACGACTTCTAATGACATACCATATATCAGAGTATCACTCAACCCTCATCAGAGAAGCCTTTTCTTGCATTAAATGGCAATTAACAAACAGACTCACAACTGCAAAGAATGAGAAACTTTGGAGCACTCAGTTCTAAATGAGATATCTTCATCAACACCCCAGCCCAACCCCACTTCCGTTTAAGGCTCAAGAATCTATGTGGAAGAAGAGGACTAAATTCCGAGAAGAAAACACGCCTGGAAGACAGGACTAATACACATATGAACTGTTCCAGACCGGCAGCACACACAACACGAGTACAGATTCAAACCAGACAAATCCAGTGAGGAGAAGTAGAAGTGGACACAATTCCCACCCTAAAACAAGAAGCCACTTGTCATTGATACCTGCTAGAAAAGGAAAACCAGTTACATAAATCATAGAGTTTTTCTGAGCATCTCAACCACAGTCCAGGGCTAGACCCCATGCTCAGGAGTATTTGGTGAACACGAAAAGGGCTCCATATTTTTAATGCACTTTTCCGTTCTTTTGGGAGGGTATTTTCTATTGGCTTCATTTGTTTTCTGTTTTTATTTTGTTTCTGAGAAAGTGAGAGGGAAAGAATATGAAGTTGGGTGAGTATGGAGGGGAGGTGGGGGAGGATCTGAGAAGAAATAGAGGAGGGAAAGAACATGATGAAAATATAATATTCAAGACAACTGATTTTTTTTTGTTTTGAGGTTTATTTCTTTTTTTAATTTTTAGTTTTCTATATTAATTACAGTTTGTTTACTCCGTATCCCCGCTGTAGCCCCCTCCCTTATTCCTTCCTAATGCCTCCCTCCTTTCCTCATTGCCTCCCAGGCCCCTCTCCAAGTCCAGACAACTTTTAAATAAAGAACACTAGACTTTAGAAATTGCTTTCAATATTTTATCCTTTCTCCATTCTGAATCATTAGCTGTTTTTTTTTTTTTTTACTTTTATTAGTTACACTCTATTCATTTTGTATCTCCTGTTCTTTTTTATAATTTTTCCTGACTTATGTCTTTTTTTTCCTGTCTTGTCTGATCCACAACAGCGTTCTTCTCGACAACACCCCATATACTGTAAACTCCCTGATCTAATCTGACACTTCACTAACATTTCAAAGGGTATCATTTTAAAAAGATTTATTTATTTTATGCATGTGAGTACTCTATCTGCATGTACACTTGCAAACCAGAAGGGAACATCAGATCCCAGTATAGATGGTTGTGAGCCACCATGCAGTTGCTGGAAATTGACCTCAAGACCTTCGGGAGAGCAGACAGTGCTCTTAATCACTGAGCCATCTCTCCAGCCCTCAGTGGGTATCAGTTAATGATACAAAATATTGAGTAAGAAATTCATAGTTCCACCATTTTCTAGGCATGGGATCTCAGGGAAACTGTGTTCCTCTAGGTCTTAATTTACCCCACTTAAAGCAAAGCTGTCATTATATAGCGGGTAATTCTAAGGGAAAAATACTTGATCAGCAAAGGGCAAATAGATGTAGACTTCAAAATCAGAAAGAATCGATTCTGTTAAGATGTTTAAAAAGGTTAGTCTTCCAAAGAGAAGCATATCTGAGGAGTAGCACTTCTGATGATTCTGAAGGCTGTAATTAAACAAAGAGTGAACCTTGAAAGTAGAAATAAACACCCAGGAAATATTACTATATTCGCTAATTGTCTTTTTGCCTGCTTTTTCAAAACCTTTGCCCTTTGGTGGTAACCTATTTTAAAATAGCACAATCATAATAAATTCACAAAACTTCCTCCAAATGTACAGGGAAATATTTTTCTTGTAAGTATGTCTTGAATTAATCTTGAAAGAAAGAATTTATCCTCTATCCTTGCTCATAAATCCTGGAGTGACTTTCAAATAGTTTCCAGCCTTGACGAACATCCAGCCTGTCACTCAACATGCATGCCTTCTTCCTTTTGGCTCAGTGGCTTTAAGCCTTGGTCAGCTTTGCTCCTGTGGATTTAAATGCCAGTTTTGTTCTACTGCTTTTACTCTGCTATCCTTCTTTCAAAGCCAAAAGCAAGTTCTCTCTACAGGATTACCTTACATTTGTTTTGGCACTGGTTACAGAGAATGGTGATGAATTTTTTTTTATATGATCGACACACATTTCTTCAGTATCCTCACATGTCTTATGTAAGGATAAGCAAATTGACCTATGAAAACTGCATTCATCTGCAATAGCTACATCCCAGATCTCATTATGTCCAAAGATTGTTAATTATATCCACCCTAAAAAACGGTCCGTGCTATCCATGTGTTTGCATGTGTGTGCACACGCCTGTGTGTATATGTACATAGATGCATATATATTAATGTATATAAATGTAAATAAACCTATTCTTTTCTAGCAAAAATCAAATACAATAAATGAACAATTACTTACCCTGAAATACACACTTCACTCTACCATATAAATTCATTCAAATTAGTCATTAATGATATCAAAATGAATTTCACAAAATGGCTGATACCTTAAAGATTAATAAAAATCAAATGATGACAATCATTATATCTATGCCTGCCAAGCAGTATGTATGCTATGTGCGAAGAAGCAAGCATGTGATTCTCACAATAAAACCATGGGAGTAATTACTACTCCTGACTTTATAAACCACGATAAGGGGAATTAAACAAATTGGAAACTTTCCATAGCTCATGAAATTAGGACCTCATAGAGCCTGGATTAAGACCCTTGTCTGTCTAGTCTAGACATTGAAAAGTAGTTAAGTGATCCAGTTTTAGTAGTACAATATTTGGAAGCCCACAGAGATCTCCCTAGACTCACCGCCATTAAGTAAGAAGCAGAAAGACACAGTGTTCACTCATCCTTTGAAGATCCCAAGAGTTCATAAAGATTTATGCTTCCTCATTATAAAAGGTAAACAAATGGTTTGTGCCATGCTATACCTCTTTTACTTGGAAATATAAACTCTTAAAATAAAGAATAATAATCTCATAAATTCAGTACTGGAACATGGAAACTGCTGTAGTGTAAGCCACTTCTACATATATGTTCTAAAGGAATATAGTTTGGTGTATCCTAGAGTCACTGTTAGAGCCTCAGTGATGGTGTTCTGCTTCCTCCATGTGATATAAATATTTTAATGAGGAAGCTTTTAACTTATCAACAAACTGATTAATCTGTACTTTTCTGCCTGTGTTAAATGAAATGTTTAGAATCTAGTAATGATATGTAACATCTTGCAATATTTCACTTTAATAATTGCTGTGTAATAACAACCTGACTGCTGTTAACTGGATCTGTCACTTTGTGAGTAATTTAATTAGGTTACTAATTTGTGCTTCTCTTAGTATATGACCTTTTCAATGCTATCTAAAAATAGTACCATTGACTTGGGTTATCTAAAATCCGGTTCTATCCTGTCAATTTGGTCATGATCACATATTTGAAAATGGAACCCAATTACTCTATTTTTATTAACACAATGTGGGCACAATCAGAAGCATTTTCTGTGGAATAGGATATTGATCATGGAAATCAACGTCATCTGCAACAAGACTTCATGAAGTGTTTGCTTGATGCCATGTACCGGCTGTGGCTGCTTATTCACATTTTGTCACAGTCGGCAAGTGATGGAGCTGCCATTTGAAGCCTCAGGGTTTCATCTCAGAGACAGTTTCCTTAAGCACAAGGGTATACTACCTGATGCTTTAAATACCCTCAGGATAACTTTTCTTTCCGTTCTGCAGTTACTTTAACTGTTCACTTCAGCCTGTTTTCTTCTGCTCAACCCTTGCCTCACCGATGTACGAGTTCTCTCTCCTTTCTTTGCAGACATTTCCTCCATAAACCTGTTCATCTTAGGATTCTCATTTACCTTTTCTTTCCATTAAAACAACAAATGAAAACGACAGCAACAAAAACTTGTTCTAGCGAGGCACTGAATCACCAATTTCTGAAAGATTCCTTTCGCCTTATGGGGACAACTTAAAAAACTGTAATCGATACAGATACAAATTTCATGCTTGGGGAATGTTCTCGTATTTTCTTTTTCTTTCTTTTTCGTTGAAAATAGATTTTTCTTTCATACAATACTTCCAGACCACAGGTTTCCCTTCATCTTTTCCTCTGAGCCCTTCCGACTGACTTCCTCTCTCTGCCAGATCCACTCCCTTTCTATTTCCCTTAAGAAAAGGGGAGGGGTTGGGAGGGGAGGAAGGAGGAAACTAAAGGGGGAATACAAAGTAAATAAAGTATAATTAAAAAAAAAAAAAGAAAAGAGCAGGCCTCCAAGAAATAATAACCAAACAAGACAAAACACAATGCAATAAGACAAGGCAAAAAAGTCTTACTAATAGATACTTTTTTTTTTTTTCAGTGAATAGCCACGAATGCAGAAGATGCCTGGCTCCTGAGAATGTTAAGAATCAGTGATGGCTGAGTGTCATAAGACATGATGGCTTTCTCTCTACGACTCATGTTCTCATAGATGGCCCTGATTTAGTCAGTGGATCACAAAACAGAACAGCAAGGCATGGATGTGGGAAGGGATTTGAAGGGAGGGTGGAGAGATGGGCAGAACAGGACGAAGAAAAGAGAGGTTGTGCTTGCAGTCATTTTCATGTGTTGGTGCATTAAACTGTCAATGGGAAGACTGAGTCACAAGAGTCTACTTTTATTTAAGCAAAAAAAAAAGTTAAAGTTCATGACTTTAAAAGGAAATGAAGGATTTCATGTTGAGCTGACTGAATCGACAGTAAATCATGGTTTTTAATCTCTTGCTGTGTTTCATTATAAATTATATAGTATATCATAGCTATGCACGAGAGTGAGTACAGTATACTACATATGCACAGAGAACACACAAATATGGATATATGTAATTACGTGCTCATATTTTCACGCTAGTCACATTTGGGCATATGCTAGAGGCCTATGGAACATACCACCGCATATATCAACTCTGCCTACAAAATCTCTGCCTCTCAGCCCCACACTAATATATATCACTGTTTTTAGCAAAAATGTTTAGCATTTAAAAAGACATATGCCAGAAAACAAACATTAAAACAACTGTTTTAACATAGTAGAAGAATATTTATTTTGTAGTCTTCACTGACACTTCAAAAAACCTGCTGCTATATACGGGAAGAAAAGCTCACTTTTATTTACGGAAATAAAACAGAATTCTAAAACAGCACAAGTTTTAAACAACCTTCACTCCATAGCCTCTTTAGTTGTCCCGTTTCCTCCCATTTTACTTTGGGAGGCTCTCTGGCCTCTATCGGAGCCTCGAGACTCACCGCACACTGAATACAAGAGAAGACACTAGCAGATCTCCAGTTTCCAGAAGATAGGTTAGCGTTTGCTAGAAATCAGTGAGTTGCCAGGCATGTAACACGAATTTCCTACCCAATCCTCACAGTAATCGGTCACAGAAGCATTGCTGCTTTTAGGAAAGGGATGAGACATCAAAGCTCAGACAGTTTAAGTCATTTTTTCCAATGGCACAGAACTGCAGAGAGAGAGGGGTTTGGAGAAGTCAGTCTGATTCTACAGCTCTCTCCTACCTCCCACCCCCTTCACAGTGTGTTTCCAGGCGGCCCCTAAGGAGTCCTCGGACAGGAAGCTTAAGAACTCATTTTTTTTTTCCTTCCAAAAGACAGCGCAAGCTCCTTCAAAGCAAATTCATCATAACAAGATTAGTATTTAGAAGATACATGATATTTTATTACTATCATGGTCATTTACATTTTGAAACAGATCTCGGAGCTTGCTGGGGCATTGCAAATGAGCTCAGGTGGAGAAAGTTTACTGTGGAAAAAACGGTTTCAAGTGTCTTCTCCATGCTTCCTTCCACACACCCAGAGTGCTCTTCTAAAAAGCCAAGCAACTCAGCATGTCACCACAGGGGTCTGAGTAACTAAGCAACCCCATCTCTGCTGACCTACAGGGCGTTTTGCCTGCATAGGTTCTTCTAGGTAAGGACACACTGAGGAATGCTGGACAGTGTTATGCCAATTACCTGAATGAGCTTGGATTTGTTTTTTGTTGTTGTTGGTTTTGTTTGTTTTCTCCGGAAAAAAAAATAAAAAACTAAAGCTTTTCTCTTTGCCATCGTTTATTTTAACCAGAAAGAATTTCGTATTGTAAGGGGGCAGTGTCTCCCAGGTACTCCTTAACCAGAAATACACAATCTCCATTTTTCACCTCCTGAGTCATCTCGGACCTCAGCATAACGGGCTCCAAAGAAATTTACTAAGTTCTTGATATCAATTAGTTTTTTTTTAATTACTCAGACGTGCCTTTAATGTCTTATATTATAAAGCGCTCTACTGAAGCATTTTTTGTTAAGTTTACTAGCACCTAGGATGTTTTTCCATGTGAGATTCTGTTTCACTGTTGATTGATTAGAAATTAGAAGATCAAATGCCCATGATCACAATTTAAATGTCATGTTTTGCTTCTGTCTCTCACACAGTTACCCTGTTACTTCGATTCCATGCTCTATGGCATTCATTGAGATGTCTATGTTATACACAGTCTTTCTATTCCGCAGCTCCTTTTGCTGCCTTTGAGGATTTCTCATCAACAGAAAAAATATTTCACGTCCAAAAACTGAAACTTGATCTGCCCAGTAAGCGTCTTTGCTCATGTTGAGCAATGAGCTATTAGTTCAATTCTTTCACTATGACTTTATTATTCTGAGAGTGCTCCTGAGTAGATTTACCCACTTGTATTTTCATATATGTAACACAACATAGATGATTGCAGACACAATGTTATATAGTATGTCTCTACAATACACTCAGATTGCTTAACTAGGATTTCATGACCTTTGGCTAGTGGCAACTCAGTCCTCCTTCCTCCCATGTCATTACTATCAAAAGCTCTCTATGTGGTCCTACAAATCCTACTTGTTTGATATCTCATAGAATTAGACTCAGACAATATTTATGCTTTTTGTGATTGGTTTATTTCACTTAGCTTAACATCCTGAGAATCCATTCATGTTTTTTCATAGTTAAGCTTTGATTCATAAAAGCATTGATTAACTGGTCTAGTCACTAAGTTTTCTCAACACCTACATACTAGATCAAAAACCTTCTGAAATGACTTAAGCAAGAGAAAACAAATATTCATCTTGTTTTATTCTTATTTTTTTTTTAATTCAAAATATCACTATCTTTTGAAATGCCTCAGAAGGTTCCTTATAAAGGTGCCACTTACCCTGAGGAAAGTGTCATTTCATCAGCTCAGACATTTACCTACACTTAGAAGCTTTGATAATGTCTCTTACCCTTTTCATCCTCAAAGCTTTTTGTAATGATAGGTGCTTCATCCTGAGTCTGCACTGCTCACAAATGAATATAAACATAGAGTTATTTTTATTATTGTTGACAGAGTGGCCACTGAGGCCAGGGCCAACAGATCTCCCTGGAGCTCGAGTAATAGGCAGTTGTGAGCCACTCAATGTTGAGGCTGGGAAGAGAGCCTAGGTCTATGCAACAGCAGTACACATAACCAGTGAGCAAGTTCTCCGGACCCGCTTGCACAACTTTTTAAATCTGTTTTCTGCCTCCCAGAATTTTATCTCCCTGAGATTTTATTTCAGTCATATTCAATGGGCTTTTAGAGCATTCTTATTTGGAACAAACACCCCTGAAGATATCATGCATTCTTGCTGTGGAGAGTCAGAGGACGTGCCCCCAGGGTTGAAATGATGGTCACTTTTTACTTCCCTCAGATTAATTTTATTTGTTTTAAACATCTGAACAAGCAAAGGTCAGATGCCAATGACATAAAGCTGTCTATGTCTGTTAAAGCAGCCTGGCTCCAAGAAGCCTGGGATGATCAGACAAGTATTTCATTAAGAAAATATTGACTATTCCTATGAATATGTTTGTGCTGAGAGAAAATCCTGTGAATCTAAGAACAAAATACCCTTGGATGTAAATCCCAGCCTCGTTGTTTTCTCGCTATTTGACACTGACCAAATTAGTTATCCTCATTGACATTCAAGAATCGTGTCTAGTGCTATAAATCTGCTCAAAAACCTATGGCAGGGGAGATCACAGGCCCAGCCGGGAACTGAATGTTATTGTTTAGCTAAATTGAAATAGTGTCAAGCTGAATTCTGTTTATTTACACCAAACACTACTCTACGTTGTAGCTAGAGGAATCCCTTCTTCAAGTGTATGACGGGGAATGTGCCAGTGCATCTCTATGAAAATCCCTGGGAATAAGTGGTAGATAAATGCTCAGCTCTAAACAAGACATTTTTGATCTCTACCATACTCGCAAAGATTCATGGAACATTGTGGAAGAGAGGAAGGAAAGAATGCAAAAGCGAGAAGACGAGGAAGGGCTGCAAAATAACAGCTTGCATTAATACAGAAATGGCAAACGTGGACTCTGAAAAGTTCTGGATACCTGTACTAGGTTTGCATAAGGATAGGCCATTAACAGACATAGGTTGAGGAGAGACTTAGGGGTCTGATCTTTCACTGCTGAAGTATTTCCTATTGATGAATTCATTGACATTAATCATTTCCGTCGGCTGTGTGCTCACTGATGAGCAAGCAGAACACCTCCAATCCATGGTACACAGATGGCTCTGGTTCAGCTACACTAGTCACAAAACTAAACCAAAAGTAATAAACCTGGAAAAGAGATTGGACTGGAAGAGAGGATGGGTAAGGAAAAGAAGGGGATTAGCAAGCGTTGGGGGAAACAGTTGGAATGCATTACCGGCATGATGAAACTGTTAGACAACAAAATTAATCACTGAGGTTTTTTAAACTACACCAAAGTTCAAAGGTAGAAGTGGGGAGTAAAGTTGAGGAGTACTGAGTGAAGTAACGAAGAAATGGTGGTTATCTCACCATGGTCTTCCTCTAGCTTTGATCTAGCCTTCAGAATACAAGATACTAAATAAATAAACCAATCAACAAATAAGTGTACAACTTTCATGAATATGGTGCTAAGGCTTTTTGGGTTATAATTACTTGTCATATTTTATTTGCTTATATATTTTGGTACTATAAGCCTTTCTTTCAAATGCCACTATTACTCTTTTGATCAGTTGTTTGTTAATTTGAGAAAGGGTTTTATTTTGTACACCTGCCAGGTCTGAAACTTACTATGTAGACCAGCCTGGCCATAAACTCACAGAAATCTCCTTGGTTCTGTCACCCAAATTATAGTATTAATGATGTGTCATAGCCAACAGTCGTGGCTATTATTACTTATTGACTATTTTGGAAATAGCAATTATTGGCAAGACTATGCACTGATATTTTAAACTACACAGATTTTTTGAGACCTTAAGCATATTTTACATTTCATAATGAAAGCAGTCTTTGTGTGTGTGGGGGGGAACCCCTTTTCTCATCTTTAAGATGGAAATAAGACTATTTCCTCTCTTGATGCCATGCATTGCCTTTTTAAAGACGAAATAAAGTTACTGTATTTACCGCTTCATGGTAATCAAGGTAAACAAATAAAATCTATGTATAGTCTTTTCTAGCAACTTAAAGCTTAAGCAGATAAACAGAATTCCCTAGTACCTAGTGTTTTTCTATCTTGTAACTTACATAGAGCCATGAAAAAAAAAAAAAAAAAAACTTCTGATGGACTAGAGCAATTTCATTTTTCTGCAATGCAAATTGTTAAAAGTCATTTTCTATTAACATATGATCCAGAAAAGCATCCTTGATCATGTATTTTTCATAACTTAGAACTTCTTACATATCACCATACCAGTAATGATTGACTATTTGTCGTAATATGGTGAGGTTTGCACACACAGCATTTGCACAGCAGAAAGATAAATCTGGAGAGTGAAAAGTACTACGGCTTATGAGGAAGATGATAAAAAGAGACTTCACTGGAGCCAAGAGTGAAAAATGCAATATTGGGACATGCTCTGAATTTTTGAGTCAACACTTGGGAATATCCATGAAATATTTATTTAATAAATCACTCCATCATTCATTCATTAGTGAGCAAACAGATGGATGAGAGTTGGCACATTGCTTTCTTTCAACTATGTTAGCAGTAGGAAAAGAAACTGTTTCTGAAAAACAGCCAATTTATTTCCCTCTTGTCTGAGTGTATATGTTGGCAAGGGGTTCCTGAACCTTGGGGAAATGAGATTTTTAAACAAGGTTGCTGCAATCATATTTTCATCTTTGGGGTGTTATTTGGAAGTGAAAGATATAGGCAGAAATTCTTTTATAAATAAATAACACTAGAATATCTCCTATTTTTACAATCCTGATTTCCAGAAGTGATTACGGAGGAAGGATAAAGACTGATTTTACTAGGGAGAATAGGGATGCAAAGACATTCAAGACTGGAGTAAGAGAGATGATGAGGTTCTTGGGTGCATGCATAGGCTATAAATGGAGGTGTTTAATTAATTTAAGTGGACAGAAATACATTTTGGAAGAGAAGTCTGAGTTAAAGTTATTTGAAAACACTAACAAATAATTTAGGTGAATAAATGACAAAGCTGAAGAAGAATGAATACAGTGTATCAGATAACAACAAAGGGTTAACATTTGAACAACGAGATAAGCACAGGACCCAGAAGGATGTGGCAACCCATTGGCCAAGAGAGAAGAACTCTTCCAGAAGTTTAGGTGACAAATACAAATACAAAATACAAATAAAAAACTACAGGTAAGTATAGCTCTCACCCCTCCTCAAGGGAGCTTCAGCTTCCAGTTGACAAGAGACCACAATACAAAGCCACAGCTGGTCAAACTGTGAGAACCACTGTGGGTTGCCCAGCCCCAGCTGATAAAACTATACCCAAGACTCAGGAAACATCACAGAAGAGGAGGTGGAAAGGCTGTAAGAGCCAGGGGACCAAGTGGGGATGTCTGCCCTGAGATGATGCCATCTCTATCTAGTGAAGCCTCACCAGGACATCTCAACCATATGGTTGCCCAACAAGATCTGGAAAATGACACAGTTGACATTCTAACATGAATGGAGAAGTCTCACAAGCTCCAACCTAGATGAAGAACTATGGGAATTATTGGTTGCTGAAAGAGGAAGAATCAAGCTTTTCCAGGGATAATCCCCTTGATATATCATCTAATTCTAAGAGATCAGCATTAAACACGTATGAGCAACGCCAAATTAACATTGTGTGTGTGTGTGTGTGTGTGTGTGTGTGTGTGTTTGAGAGTAGGGTGAAAAAATGGAGATATTGGGGAAAGAAGAGGGAGAAATGATGAACATATATGAAATTCTCAAAACAAATTAAAAATAAGAGCACTGATGATGAAGTAAAGATGATGATAAGCACAGACAGTGCAGGAAGGCGCTTCTGAATCTTATTAAGAAGAAGTAGGTAGAACTTCTCAGTGATTTGATGAGGGCAGAGAGCCAATGAGAGGAATCAATGATAAATACTAATGGCTGTGGCTTAGGAAATAAGGATGGATATTCTCCTTATCAGCTTGTAGAACAACACAGGTGGAGTGATTAAGAAGAAGAGAGAAGGCTTAGCATCACAGTTTGGAATGTCTGGGGTTACAATGTTCTATTTACATATTCAAGAAAATGTATCAGCTCTGAGACAAGCAACAAGGTAGGCTCCTAGGAGAATATGGGGTGACTCCAGCTGAGACTCCTCGCTGTGGGGACATGGAAACTGAAGAGGCCAATTCCTCGTCAGGCAGGACATCCAGTGGAGGAAGGCAGAAACAAATCCATTTACAAAAACCTTTCGCCCCAAATTTACTCTGCCTACAAGGTGTGTAGGGATAAAGATGGAGCAGAGTTTGAGGGAATGTCCAGCAAATGACTGGCCCTGAGGTCCAGCCCAAAGAAGAGAAGAGAGCAAAACCTGACACTATTAATGATACTTTGGTATGCTTTAAGACAGGAGATGGGCATAACTGTCCTCTGAGAGGCTTTACCTATCAGCTGATGGAAATAGATGCTGAGAATCACAGCCAAACATTAGGCAGAGCTCGGGGAGTCTTGTGGCAGTGTAGGGGGAAGGATGGAAGGACCCAGATGGGACAAGAACCAAGAACTCCACAAGAATACCAACAGAGTCAACTAACTTAGGCCCATATGGTTTACAGAGACTGGAGTACCAACCAAAGAACATGCTTGGATAGGACCTACACCCCTGACATACATGTAACTGATAGGCACCTTGGTCTTCACGTGGGTTCCCTAGCAAGTGGAGCAGGGTCTGTCTCTGACATGCACTCTGTTGCCTGCTCTTTTTATTACTTCCTTCAGGCTGTTGCTGCCTTGTTTGGCCTCATTGGAAGAGGATATGTTTAGTCCTGATGCAACTTGATGTCCCAGGGTTGGTTGGTACAGGGAGAGGGTTCTTTTCTGAGGAGAAGGGGGGAGGGGAAGAAGGTAGAATGGTGGGACTGGGAGGAGAAGAGGGGGTACATTCTGGATATAAAGTGATTAAATAAAATAAATTTATTAATAAAAAGAGTAAATGTATCACATAGGTAAGAGTGAGAGAAGGTATATGTGCACATAGAGA
Source organism: Meriones unguiculatus (assembly GCF_030254825.1). Classification (NCBI taxonomy): domain Eukaryota; kingdom Metazoa; phylum Chordata; class Mammalia; order Rodentia; family Muridae; genus Meriones; species Meriones unguiculatus. The sequence continues at coordinate 105,292,388 of NC_083354.1, forward strand.
GGAAAGACAGATAGAAAGAGCAGAAGAGAGGAGAGATTGTTTTATAAACACCATGTCAACCTTTGAAATAAGGTTGCAGATTGTCGAGAGAATAAGGCCTGAGGTAGAGCATATGGTGAAGTACTGTACATCATACACACTGGGCATTAAAAAATTTATCTTTGCCTAAAGAAGTGCTTTATTGTTCTCACTAAGGAGAACTTCCAGGCTTCCAGATAAACTATTTTTAAAAACCTCACCAATTTTCATCAGCTTTATCACTATATTTCTCATTTTCAGTTTTCTTTTGTAAATGCATCCTCCTCTCTGTCTGCAGAGGAATAGGACATGTACAGTTTCCCCAGATAAACAGGGAACAGTGAAAAGGCCTGAGGAAGAATGGAAGTGGGAAAACAAAGGGCAGGAGAAGGAAGGGAGGGAGAGGGAAAAGGAGAAGATTGTTGAAGAAAGGGAGAGGGGAAAAGGAGGAGGAGGGATGATGTCTATGCTGAAATCTCCATAAATATCTTATGAACAAGCAAATGTAATTTTTCAAAAGATAAAAATGTTGTAAATCTGAAACTTATAACTACAAATGTGAGAGAGAATGGGGCTACAGTAAGTTTGCCCAATTAATTTATAACCAGAATTCAAAAGCAAGAAGAAAAACCTAAAGAAAATTTCAGAAATGGAGTTCTTAAGAAAATAAAAACTGTGTTTCAGAAAATAAGGAGATACATGATAAAAAAAAATCATCAAAACAAAAGACAAAAAAAGACTCCAAAGTTTCAAAATAATATTTTCTTTGCTATATCACTTGTAGAAACTGTAAATAAAAACATTTATAATGTAGTAAACAATTTGAGCCAATATAGACTTACCTTTGAGAATGTTTAATAACAAGATAATTAATAACAAGATAATTAGGAATGGGATGGCAGAAAATGTATTTAATGAAATAAAATAAGGTACATGGGATTAAATCACACATTTCATATAGAAAATGTTTCTGTAACTTTTCCAGATGTTTCTCTCCTCTTACTCTGGCCCTTCTAGACAACTTTATTTTAAGGAATATTCTAGAACTCTGTTTCCAGGAGGAGGAAAGTAGACCTCAAATTTCTTGCAAGGGTCACAAATGTGCTGAATTCTGTGTGCTTTTGAAGATACACTGTGGGCTGTCAAGAAATACTAATACTACAAAACTAGAATGCTAGAGGATGAGGCCAAATGCAATATGGTAGAATGCATTATTTGTTTGATCTCTGTTCCTCCACTTCTCCCATGATGCCTCTGAAAGAGCTGGACAGCGCTTACAAGTTGGGTCATTCTATCTATCTTCCTTTGTGACTACAGATAAGGCACTCTGGTGGGTCTGTGGTGGAAGTGTAATGGAATGGTTTGTGTATCTGATGGATCTTTAGCAAGATGGCAAAAATGACATGTTGCTCCATATTCCATAACATGAATCCTCTATTTATTCATCGCCGGTGACATATGTAGGCTTCAGTACATATAAGCTCTACATGTCATCATGTCATTAAAAATAAGAGAGTAAATTCTTGTTGGAAAAACCTTCATGGCCACGCTATTTCTACCTCTTCCAGTGGTTCTTAAAATTAGTATAAATAAAAGTGTCCTCACAGGTAGACCCGTGTAACTGGAGATATTTTCTACAGTCAACATATGTCCCACTGTCAGTGGAAGCCTTCGCTCTGCCACTGCTCAGTCTCTGCATTTAGCTCGAAAGCACTATTTACTACATGTCTTTCAGGTCTGTGTGTTGAATGGTCTTAAATGAGTCCAGGCCTTCCCGACGCTGGTCCTGCTGTTTTGGTGGCCCATTCCAGACTTCTAAAAAGCCTTCTCAGAAATCAATCCTGCTGTCCAAACTTGGATATACTCTGTGCTCTGCTATCAAATTTGAACCGCTCTGTTTGAATTTTCCAGTTTTCCACAGCCTGAACTATGTTTTTGGGATAAAGTGATTGATTCTGGTTGCTCTCTTTTATGTTTTTTTTTTAATTAATTAGTTTCTTACTTCACACATAATCTTACTAATTTTCTTTCATCTCTAAGTCTGAGCCATATGATCACCCCTTCTCAATTTTAAAACCATGGCATAAAAATTAAATAATGTAATGAACATATAGACAAACTACGACATAAATAATACTGTCTTTCTTCTCTATTTGTTGTTCATGCTGTTGCATTTCTATCAGCCACCAAAATCCACAACCTTAATGCTTCTCTATAGAGTCCTGAACTCAAAGCCTCTCAAATTGCTGTCATTTAACCAGTTTGTGTTTGTGTGTGAAAAGTGCCTTAATTCTGTACTCCTGGAAGCTTCTTATCTCCCTGAGGACAGCTGACACTTTTCTGTCTCTACCTGAGTCTCTGTGCTGTACCAGAAGCAGTATCTTTATCAATTAAATAGTTTTTCCAATAAATAATGATTACTGAATAATAGTATAGAGTATAATAAAAAGGGATCATTTGGTCATTTCTTCTAATTCTGATTCCAGTTAATTTACCAAATATATGCCACAGATGAAAATATTATATATTCTTTATAAGGGTAAAGAATTTTGTAGTCTTATTGAAATAGGCTAAAGAAAGGGACTGGTACTTTAAAGTAATATGACAGCTTTCTCAGCCATCCCTTCTCTTTAAACTCTCACACACATATAGTCACATTTCCAATTAAGTTACCAAGATACATTTGCCCCTCCCCCCCACTTGTTTCTTCTTGTGACTCCTTGTGAGTAAGGGAGTGGTATGCATTTAATTCTTTGAAGTCCAAGAACATTTTTGCTTGAAACAAAAGCTCTAGGGAATGAAATAAGAGTATGTAGTTATTTCAGAATGGCAGTAAAATCACCTCCCCATACTGCCCCTGAGAATCATGGCCAAGGAAGATCTGGCTGAGTGCTGAAACAAACTGTCAACTTGACTTTTAATTTTATGAGCTATGATACTTTACACACGAAAGCATCTTCTAATAGTCAATATCATTCCTATAAATGGAAAAAAGAGTAACTGTGACAAGCCTGCTTTGAACCAGACTTAGAGGGAAAAAAACAAACAAACAAACAAAAAAACAAACCAGGAGAAAATTCCTATAAGTTTCTCTCTCTCTCCCTCTCTCTCTTAAATAAGTTTTTTTCTTTTAAGCTAACAGACTGATAACACAAAATGATTTTATAGCCCTTAACATGGAAACACTTCCTATTAAGCTCTGGGGAGCTATAATATTATACTGTTCTGCATTATTTGGGCTCTTATTATTTTATTTAACTTCAGCTGAACTTGTTATACTGTTATCTAATGTACCCTAATTTGCCTAAATACCTTATTTGACAAATTCTCCAACTGTTTTTATATCCTACTGTAAATATGTACATAAAACAATAACAAAATGCTTTAATGTCTAGAAATAATGGTGCTCATGCACATTACCTTAATTCATAGAAGAAAAGACACCTAGATCAATGCACTTTCACTAAGAACCTTGTTGATGAGAAGGACCATGTAGGAGGCTGTAAGGTAAAAATGATCTTGTGTCCTCGAAATTTTTAAGCCGAGAAGACAAAACAATCAGTTGTTATTATGAGGAGAGATGGTAGGTTGGTGGTAGGAACCAAGTCTTTGGGAGGTAGAAGAACTGAGAATAGTTAACTCTGTGAAAGAAGGCATGATATATCTGATGTGCATCTTATCTACCACCATTATATCTACTTAGTTTTTGATTAGGAGAAATGTTTTATGATGTTTAATCTGAAAAGGGTAATAACCATTAGGAAAAAAAAAAACTTCTGTTCAACGCATTTAAATATCACAATTTGACAAAGATTGAAATTGTATTGAATTGGGAATCAGATATTGAGGTTAAACTATCAATTAGCTTTGTAACTGTCACTAAGGAATTGATGGGAACTCCTGTCTTCTTGGATGTAAAGTAAAAGTCTCAAAGTACCTTAAGGATCCCTTTGACTTTTCTCATATCTGAAAACCTGTCTCCTTAGAAATACTTGCTACAAGGTTAAGGACAAATCTTCATAAGGTTGGACAATTTACCTTCATCTCAGAAGTGCTCACGTTCCCACACATATTGATCTCCAAAGGGATAGAGTTAAGAGGGGGGAATAAGCATGCTCAAAAGAGAATCCATATGGGTCACTGAGAGGGCTCAGCAGGGAAAGATGCCTGCTGTAAAATCTGAGAACCTGAGTGTGATTCCTGGGACACATAGGATAGAAAGAAAGAAAGAAAGAAAGAAAGAAAGAAAGAAAGAAAGAAAGAAAGAAAGAAAGAAAGAAAGAAAGAAAAGAAACAAAGAAAGAAAGGAATCTTAAGTTGTACTTGAACCCTCATATATGGGCTGTGGCGCAAGAGCACACAACATACTTGTATGCACACATGCATACATACACACAATTAAATAATAAATGTAATAAATTATATTAAAAGGATCTACTGAGAGGTGGCTAGTCTTTTTTTTTCCCATGTAAGAAAACAGAAAGAAAACATCAAGTATGAAGAAGCTGGCTGTCACCAAACAATAAAACTCCTGAGCCTTAGCTTCAATGTATACTTCCCAGCTTCCACAACTGTGAGGGAATTCTGTTGTTGATAAGCTACTCTGGTTGTGGTACTTTATGACAACAGCAGAAGCAGACTAAGACTGTAAGTGTACATTTACAATCCTCTGTTTATACTCTGTCACACTCTTAATCTTCCGGTCCTTTACATTTGTGCAAGCCTCTCTACGTTATAGATTTCAAGTAACTCTTCCATTTGTTCACCGTGATCCAAATACTCTGTGCTGCATCGGTTGGTTGGTAAGGAATTTGTCCTCTAGCTTTTTTATTTACTCTTTTACTATTCAAACGATTTCCCCTGCAGTTTTCTTTCTTCCAAGGAAAAATAAAAGAGTTGGCAAGTATTTCTGACATCCTACTTACCTTCCTCTGTTGTCCGTTTTTCTAAATCATTGACATGGGTTTATTTTGATGGAATATTCTGAAGAAGAAGTATGAAGGTGATATTGATACTACTGTCCATTAAGAAACCAATTGTTTTTCCAACCTGCAATGTTCGTGGAAGCTCTGAGGTTGGCAGCTCAGAGTTGAGGAAGGAGGTTGTGAATGTCATCAGATGGAGGGATGGTACTGCTTCCCTATGAGACTGTGGTCAGGTGTGCAGAGTGGGATGTCAGGAGAGCTTTAAAGACAGGATTGCCGAGAGAAATGCTTCCACCTTTAACCACTTAATTGTAAATGCATTTCAAAGGGTGCATACAGAATAGCACTCTTTTTAAGAAATATTGATAATTTAATGGATGCTATAGACCCCACCCCTTCCTTCAAACAAACACATATAGGTAATTCTACAGATAATTAACAGACAGTATAGGATTCCTGTATCTACAGATGCCAGGTAAACAGTTAGACTTTGTGGATATTATATAACTCTAAGAAGAATAATCAGAATTCCTCTTTATTAACATAAAACATTCTCATTTACCAGAGAACCGACTTTGCTGTCATAATTTTTGAGAGATTTTTTTGTCTGTTTTTAAATAACAAGTAAAGTCAATGTTATTGGAATATCACAGTGAAGGTTATTGTCAAATCACATGGATACAGATATGTGAGAGACAATTCACAGGTCATAAGAATGAACACAAAAACAGAATTCCTCTTTTTATGAAATGAGGCATTTATCCCCACAGAATTAAAAATGAAAACTAAGTAACTGATATTCAGAAACCGAAATAAACAAATGTTTCAGGAACATGTGCTTAAATATTGCCAAGAAATGTTACTCAAGAACTCAGAGGTGCTAATGGATCTCTCCAAACACTTAACCAGATCCTGATGTTGACTGGACATGGATGCAATAACAACCCAATGCACATACTCCCCAGAGTAAGTCCCTGGTTGAAAGAGCATCTACTGTCTCTGTATCGTGGATAGCACGTTCTGCAAAACTTTAAGAATCCAACTCTAGACAACCAAAACTTTCAGAGCAGCATAAAATTCCAGTATGCAAATCAACTTCATAAAATCTTACATGTACTCTACAAAATGAGGAAAATGTTCTGATGTGAAAACCGAACTTTGGGAAAGGGATTGATTTTCAACTTTCAACTGAGTCTCTAAACTTGATTTCCAGATATCCTTTTTGTTCTCCATTTGAGACACAAGATTTATTACTAAAATACTTAAGAAAACAGGAGAATACCGAAAGATGATCATATTTTGGGTCCATTCTTTTTTTATGTTTCTTTTTCTTGTAAATTCAAGTTGAACAAGAAATGTTTGAGGCTTCAATGGAGGAAGAGATTTTGTTTTGTTTTTTTTTTTAAAAAACATTGTTGATGTTTTCAGAAATAAATTGAAATAAACAGAATAAATTGAAAACTTAAAATTAATCTAAAATGAACTTCAAAAATATCAATGATAAATTTTTAATTCTTATTTTTTAGCTGTATATTATTAGTGAATGCTTTAAAAGTTCTGAACCAGTAAAGGGTCAGCTTACAAACGTGAACTTTTAAACTCCTGACAATGTATTGTCTTAAACATTCATTATAACACTTGAGTGTATGAAACAGTAAAGCTGAACTGATTCTAGGATATTTTGACCTAGTTGATTGCTATGTAAGTAAAAATTTAAAATACATAATGTAACATAGTTTGTCTATGATCATTTCAGAAGACAAATTAGAGACTCAAAGGCAGACACTGATTTTTCTTTCTTTTACAGTCTATGAGAACTTAAAAGTAACTTTCTCTGTCTCACTTCACTTCTAGCAAGTTGATAGGATACATCCTTAAAGTACTATAGAATGTTGAGGGTGTATGAGAAACAAATATGGCTATTTTCATCAACATAGTTACCCAGTAAAAATATCAATACTTTCCCTCCACAACTCTTTAACTCTTGAATTTGACTTAAGAATATTTCATGTTGAAAATTTAAAAGTGTTAAACATTCTTGGACTTTAATCCAACAAAGGAAAACAATGTCTGTTCTCTATTAGAGAGTTTTTACTGAACTCAGGATCCTGTGCAATGGATGAAAGCACTCAAGTCAAGTTTTCATGAGTAAAAGTGAAAAGAGCTCACTCCTAGATACCACATCCTGAAATCCCGGGCCTCCCTGGAACTCCCTAAAGTTCTGCAAGAGAACTAAAAAGTCTTGATGACTGCAGTAAGGGAGAATATTTACCCAATTAGGTATTGAAAGTCTATTTATTAACTTGTTCAGCAAACACATTGAAAATTTTAAGTCAAAAATAATCTTCAAACCCACTTTAGAATTTGATTTTTAATTTAGGAATCAATACTTGAGACATGGTTTACTTAGTGCAATTTTAAGCCTGGTCCTCTAAATACTTGGCTCAATTAAATATAAATTCATGTCAAAATAAAGACCTTACAAAATTAAGCCCTTCTGTAACCCTAATGCAGTTGAGATATGTGCATTCTTGGGAATTATTGGGGTTTATTCATGGCATATAAACATACACATATGCATAGCCTCATGCTTAGAACCATCTGATTGTATGTTTATCTAGAGTAATTCGGATTGCCTTCCTCTCTGCCAAACCACTTCCGGTGCTTGAAGCAGGGCAGTGACAGCATTCACCTTCTTGTTATTATTTATACGTGGAAGGCCAAACCAAATGTCTGGGTGGGTCTCCAAAGACATAAAATCAGTAGGATTTTCTTTTTCCATCCACAGGACTCAATTACATTTAAATAAACGAACTCCTAGTGGAAGACTGGCTCCAACAGAGAATACCACACAACCACAGACACCATTGTAAGTTTAGAAGCCGCCAGCATACTGCTAAAAATAGTCTTTTGCATATCGCTGCACATGAGCACACACACATAGACTCATACAGTGCACAGTGAGAATAAGAGAGAATGACTGCACGTTTCCATGAGATGCTTTCTTTGGTAAGCTCTCTTAATGCATCAAAGTTTACGTGTCTCTGGCTGGAGACATGAAACATTCCAGCAGCAGCCTGGACAGACTTCCCAGAGAGGCAGAAAAACTGCTATGTGCTGCTTAGGTTTTAAATGAATGAGTTCTTTTGGCTGATCCCACAGTGGCAGAGGGCTGACAAATGTGAGAAAGTCTTCAACTGTGAGATGAGGGCTTAGGCTCTGGGCTCCTGGTCAATTGGAAGGTTGCATTAAATGTAAATTATGGACTGTGCTCTAGATCTCTGCTCCTTTCAGCCAGGTAAAAGGCACGCAGAGCATCACACTTGCTCATTCCCACATAGTGGCTTCCTCACATGGCAAGGAAGCAAAGGCAAGAGCAGTCCCAGTTGCCATCCCTGAAGGACAGAAACAAAGGAAGGAAATGTTTTTATATCAGTTCATACTAAATTTCCCTTAAAGCATGCTTTTATCACACACACATACACACACACACACACACACACATATGTATATAGTATTAAAACTACAGCAGAACCAGCAGTAAGTTCCCAAGGAACAACTGTTCTTTTATTAGATATTTATTGAAATGAATTCTGGTGCTTTCTGGTGTTTTCTTCTTCTGGTTCTAATGTTTATTTACAGCAGGTTATTAACATCTGCCAATTTAAAGGTTTCATCCATACAGAAGCCGAAGGGTAAAAAAAAAGTCACACACACATACACACACACACACACACACACACACACACACACAGACACACACTCCCTTCTAACGTGACCTGTAGTTAGACAGAAAACAGTTTTCCCAGTCACTGCTTGGCTTCCTGTCTGTGACCTCCAGAAAGCATTGGAGGCCAGGGTTAATGGCCTTTCCAATCTCTGTGATAAGAATTCATTTTGTTCTATTACCAGCAGTTATCTGAGGAGCCCGCTGCATCACTTCAGCAGGGTTCAATCAATGAGAGGACCTAATGAAGTAACCAGCTGTAGCTCTATTTCCCTGGCCAGCTCTATCAGACAAATAAGATCTATCAGTCACATCAGAAGGCTGATCCTAGGCACAGCATCTTCCCAGGCCAGCCTCGTATGCATATGAATAACGATAGCCCACCATTTCTTTGAAAGCTTCCCTTTGGATAGAGCTTTTCTGGCACTGGAAATGGAATGGAGTGGGTTCTGAGATGTGGCATTAAGAGGACATATCGCAAGATTAAAGAGGAGTGAATTTTCAGTTTATGCAAAGAGCAAGGTGTTATAGTGGGATAGTGATATACCTTAGGCCCAGCTGGCAAGTCTCAAAGAATTCAACTTTAGTTACATACGTCTTACTCTTCACAATGGGAAACAAAACAAAACAAAACCCAAACGACTGCTATTTTCGTGTTATTGTTCTATTGCTAGTTTAAGGATAACATGGTATTTGTATAGGCTTTCAGACAGAAATAGTAACTTAGATGATATTGTTAAATTTTGGCCAAGTAAACATGGAAATAAATTTTGGCCAAGTAAACATGGTTGCACGAATGTAAGCTAGCTTTGGATTATTTTGTAGTAGTTATCATCACTAAACACAAACAGAATAACTAGAAAATCCTAACATTTATACACAGAAATTTTAATCATTAATTTAATCCCACTTAATGCTATACATTTCAGAAGGGGAGAACAAGCAAGGTTTTACACCTTCAATTGGAATCTTCATAAATATATTAGAGTTATTGGCAGTCCTGCTCAAAATTCACCCATAAGGATCGTGGTCCTATATGTTTTTTACAATGTTTCTGTGAGAAGCACTGAGCACTTCATAGAAAGCTGTGGCTAAAACATATCTATTTCCCAATATGCTGAAAGCCACAGGAACCCTAGTTTACTTTATTAAGTTAATGAAGAGGAATTTTTGCATGATATCACTTCTGTTCTTTTAACATGGCTTCCCCTTTTGTCAAACTGAGAGAGAAGAAAGCATCATTATCTGTTTTTATGTTACAGGGATTCTATCTAAGGGAAGCTCCGTGCCAGTGAAAAGCATGTGCTAACCTTATACTTGATAAATGCACGCACACAGACAAGAATGCTTTGTTAGAGGACACTTGATAATCCTGCAGTTGTGCTACTGTATCACAAAAGAAGAGTTCCAAAGGTTGTGCAACTAAATGGCTTTACATTTTTATGGTGTATAGCACTGATTTCCAGATCAAATTGTGATCTCACAGATGTTTGAGTGATATAAATAAGATATTTAGTTTTTTTCATTTCAAACCATTGAAGATGTTAATGAAAAATTAAGGTACACTAGACATCTTAAGATGCCAAACGTAAGAGAAAAAATAATAATTGTAGCGGAGAGGAAGGAAAGAGAAATTTTCCTGGGTTTCTTGATGCATGAGAAAAGACTGAATATCTTTGCTGCATATGTAAACAGATAAGAATATGCCTCGCAGGCATTTTGGGAACATCTGTCAATTTTTTATAGAACATACTGATTGTGGGCTATTGATTGCATTTAAACAAAGTTGTTGCAAAAAAAAAATCAGCTAACAATTCGTGTAGAAAGGGCCAATCAATATTTAAATGACTCACTTTATTGATTTAAAATTAACTTTCAATTAAGAGATCCATAGGACTCTTAACTGCGACACTTATCCATTCAAGAGAAAATAAAGGTACATTTATCGATACACTTAAACAGCAGTGGCTGGTTTCCTATCGATTCAGTCATTTGCGCTGGGATTCGTTAGCGTCATCAGCCTTTAACTCGCTTACTTGGTCTTCGCTGTGTACAACACTGCAAGGTGTAGGAATGCGCAAAACAACACAAAGCGGGGATAGAAACTTCAGCAGAATTTAAAGATCCGGAATAAGGTAAGTCAGTCCTGCCCTTTCTTCATTCTTCTTCTTTTACTATTATGAAAGGAAGGCTGTTGGCACAGATTTCCGGTGCGTGCTACAAACATTGACCTTTTTAAGGGGCTTTGCCCAAGGCAAGTGATTTATACAAGGTTTGTTTGTAAATGATGTGAATTAGTGAAATCTTTAAATAAATGACCAGGGAAAAGAAAAGCTTTCCTGGCTTCTATTGGACAACAGGGTGACTAACATGCATATACTGGTTATATTATAATTGATGGCAGATAGAAAATAACAGTTCATGGAATTTTTAAAGATGATAATTACATCTTTCATTGTAAATATTATATGGGTGTTTAAGACCGTGTTTATTCAATAGCATCACAAAAACAACATACAGGCTATCTTGTATCTTTGAAAATGTGCTAGTTGTTATGTTTAAATATATGTTTATATTAGTATTTTCAGGAAAGGTAAAACATACTAAAAACTAAAACTATTACATGTCATGAATGAATTCATTTCAAATATGTATGGATAAGACGTAACCATTTGCTTGACAACGGTGTCTACCCATTAATACAATGCATGCATTGCCACTGAAGGGAACCTTTGAACACAGAAACAAACAAACAAATAACAATGTTGCCTGTAAAGCTTTTACTACACTTTCTAGCACTATATCAACAAAAAAGAACAACTGAGCGATCTAGGTGGGGAAGGGCATCTTTTCCAGTGCTCTGTGTTTGAGCCCTGATTGAAACTGTTATATGTGGCAGTGTTACTCCTTTTCAGGAATTTAAAACCATAGACGTTTCTTTGGGCTTTGAAGATGATAATGGCTCCACATCTCTTACAGCTCATTGGTTGCTTCCCCCATATTCTCTGCTGTTCAGAGCCAGTGGCTTGAGAAAGAAGTTATTCCAAACAGAAGCCCATGCCCACTTAGTAACAAATAAGTTTCAGCTAATTCTGCTCATGTGGAGCCTAGTTTTAGTCACCTTTATACTTGCTAATCTCTATTATCTCGTGATATCAACTACAGATTAGAAAAATATGTTTTTTAGTAATATCAAATATTAGCCTTGGTATTTTTTTCCTCAGTATATCAAGTCTGTGCCGATGATGCTATATACTTGAGTTTTTGGATGTATAAGAAAACCCTGGGATAGATAGGAGTCAAAAAGCTGGAAATCAGAGTGTGCAAATGTAAGCCTCCCACCTTAATTGTCACATAATATCGGTATAATGTAACCATGAATATAATCTGGCAATTCTATTTACTGAGAAGTGCACGCTGCTGTGATTTCCATCTACAACTCAGATGATGATACTAATTAAGAGAAAGCAAGTGGTGCAGCAAGCCTGCCATGGCCTCTGTGATCTGCAAGAGAGATGTGTGTTCCCTGTCTAAACACTCAGGAGGACCAACAATTGGCTTAAGCACCATTCAGTCCCAAGGTGCCTCCAATAGGGGATTCACTCTGATTTAACACTTCCTTATCACATCAAAGAGGTGAAAAGGCATCTTCCTGGATTGGCTGGCAAGGTTTTTTTTTTTTTTTTTTTTTTTTTAATGGAAAAAGATAAAGAGATTTGGCTTTTAGCCCTGTATGAAAATGATCCATAAGAATTCTAAGGGTTCTTGGAGCAGACTATAGAAACAAAATATTTTAATATTTAATCTATGACTCAATATACAAAAATAATTAAAAGTCGGGTACTTTCATTCACTCAAATACTCAAATACTACTGCCAATTGTATCATAAAAAGACAAACAAAAGAACAAAACTATGATGCTAACTGAAAATACCTCTTTGGCAGACCTACATAAAATGTCTGTTCTCTCAGTTTCATTTTCTGCAAGAATGTTTGTTAAGATTTTTCTTCACCTATCATTAGGCCCATTTTATAAAAAACCCAAACTGTCTACATCAGCCATCCTCACCAAAGGCTTTGAAGAATGTTGCTCATTTCTGTGTGAATAACTGCATCTCTCTACCTGGAACATATTGTCCAGGTCACAGGAATTTCACACAGCTGCCCCATCCTTCCCCTGTATCCTCTCCCCTCATCATCATAATGGCATAAGACATTAAATGGTCTGGAACTAGAAATCTCGTCTCCTGCAGGATCATCCTCCATGTTATTTGAGTGAGATGTAATTTAATGGGGATTGGGAAAAAGCCCTGCTTTCCCATGATGAACCATGCTGAGTGAGTCATGAGAAAGTGCAGGCAATACATGCCTGAGAGGCAAACGAAGTGATTCCTGTAAGGGGTGGGAAATGGGTCTTATCTAATTCCTGAAATTCTCTTTATCAACTCGATCTGCCTCACTAGCATTTATTTCAGGGTCATTACTGTATTCTTTTTTTTTTTTTTTTTACATTACATCAAAAACATTGCTGATAAGACTTGATTCTGAGATAAATTTGTTACATTTTTAGATACCTTGCAATATATGAATCTCACAGCATGGTTAGTTTATTTGGGTCTTTTTCCTCCTGTAAAGGCTTATTGACACCATAATTTCAGACAGGTTTCATATCACTTTACCCAAATCATGGCTAAGATGGACACAAATAATTACAGGAATTAGTGCTACAGGGTGTGAAATTGGTCTTGTAGAAGTACATTCATTTTGCTTTGGAATTCCCTGCTGAGAATTGATGTGTGCCAACTATCTAAGGACACTAAAATCCTTTGCTTAAAAAATAAATAAATAAACTTACATGTAATCTTGACTAAAAAAAGGGAAGTGTCCATGTCATTAATACCAAAGACAAATGCCACATACAATCTGCGGAACTGAAATGACAGTTTCTGTTCCACAGAGGACAAAGAGAAGAGCCTGATATTTATGAAAACTGTTTCGTTTTTTTTTTTTTTCACTTCAACAGAAGTAAATGTGATATAGACTGTTTCACATTAAAAATACAAAGCAGCTCTATATCCTGAGTGAGTTCTACATGGACTACTGTGATCTGATTTCATTTAGATGCTTCTCTTTCTTGTATCCTTTGTAACATTTTCATTGTCAGTCTTATACCTAAAGGGAAGGATCCTTAATAAATCCAGGCACCGTGATCGGTAAAATATTGGAAACAAATTTGGTCATGTGATATAATGCCATTTCATTAACTGTGCAGAAAGAAGGCACAGTAAGCTATTCTATCGAAGGTCACAGAAGGGATTTTTTAACTTCTTTTTCTACCACAGAAAGCCAGGCAGCACCAAGCATGAGGTCTCCTTTCTCACCCTTGCATGCAACTGATGAGCTCAGTCTTAGGCAAACAGAAATCCGTAATCTTCTTTTTAATATTGAAGAGGTAAAACCCCTTTCACCTGCACGAGGAGGCTGCCTTTTCATCAAAGCCCAGGAGATTCCAGCAACAAAATCAATGTACGCATGTTCAGAGCCGTTTTCAGGGTTTTGTAAGACAAATCTCTCAAATGGGGGTGAGTTTAATGCTATTGAGCCAGGCTTCGATCTGACTGAGCCAGTGAACAACACAACAACACTCCCCTTCCCGGGGCTCCTGCTAGTCCAGGACTGATGGTCCTCTGCAGACACAGATGTGGAATTTCCCCTTGACCTCTCACCTCTCCTAATCCGACTTTAAGCCTTCCAGTGGACTGGTTAAATAAATAAATATTTAAAGGTAACCTCAAATCAACAAACGTAATTAATGACTTTCTCTCTATGCGAGTGCATCACCCTGCGAGTTTCCATGCCCGTGGAGTGCCTTGGCAGTCAGGACCAGGCTCACAGCTCGGGATTCTTTTAAAAGGCGTAATGTGCGAATAACCCAGTGAACATGCCAATTTCTTTCTCGTTTCTTGTGGATGATGATTTGTCTATTGAATCAAGAAGAGCAGCTTGTTTTAAATAAGAGCATCTCTATCCTGCTTTTTACAGTACTAAATGCCGCTTCCTTAAAAGTCCAGACATCCTACCTTTGAAAGGGCACACTGATATGCCTACACACATTCTTGTCCTTAGAAGTCCAGAAACAGTTCTGAACCTTATAAACTACAGCGCTGATGGATATTTCAGAGCTAAACGGTTAACATTGTGCTACATTCTGCCTTACTGTGTGGAAAGGCCTAGATCCCTTTAGCCATGGTGAATCCATTAGTTGCCTAACTTGCTAAATCACTTGATAGTAAATCAATCAGGAATTTACACAGTTATAGTTTTTTTTTTTTCTTTCATGCAATAATGTTTTCTTATGGCAAGGACAAGGCATTTTTATATTTTCTAATATCTTGAGAAAATCAAAGGAAAACAACCTTGTATTTCCATTTCATTTCAGGTTGAGTGTTTTCTCAGACATTTGAAAAGCTGCTGGGATTCTTGCAGAAAATTCTGAGTCTGAATTATGATCTGGTGTTACCACAGAAATATTTTTAAATCTGATGGATAACAACAGTGAGATTATAAAATATATATCATCTTTTTTTGTTTAAGTCAGACCTAAAATATAATTACAACACAATAGAACAAAGATGTTTCTTAAGATACTGTGTATTCAAAGAATCCTTATGTCTATTCCCTCTTTAAACTGGCTTGGATTCTGAAATATGTAGCTTCTATTAAGCCGAATGTTTCCCAAAGTGGAAATGATTGTGATGGCAAAGTCCTTTTACTACTCTGTTACTCAGTTCCTCTGCACTGTTTGGGGGAAAGTCACCTCCATCTAAAAGCTATACCATTCTCCCATCTCAAAAACAAATGAACAAACAAACAAACAAAAACAGGACTGGAAAAACAGGAAGAAAGGCCTAATGAGTTAGAGTCAACTGGGAAGAACCAGTCTGGAATAAATATTTACAAAGAATTATGCATCTTCAATGACAAATATGCATTTTATATGAGTTAATTTTAAAGTTTTGGGCTCTTTCAGATAATTATTAATTTTCAAACATGAAAATAATTTTTATTACCCCTCTGCCTTCTCACATACATACTTCAATTCACATTCTTCTAAAAGAAAAGTATAGATTTTTGTTTCAATGGTAGGTAGAGTAATTTCCTTTGCTCATACATATTTTAAACTAAATTTGTGCCTTTACAGCTAAATGGCCTTTACACTTAAATGGATATTGCTTACTGTTGGTCGCCAGCTGAAGTATGCTGACAGGAATCAGTGAAAAATGTGGTATCATAGAAAACATCACACTTTTAGGTCTCAGAGTCATGAAAGCCAGGATACAAAAGCTGTTTCTTGCCCCTTCTCTGTGGACCAGGGCTTCATGTCTAAATATGTACCAGAAGATGTGGAAAAATATTATTTTCTCTTCCCTAATAAGGACATTTACATTCTAAGGTGAGGGTAGAAATAATATTGGTGGGAGTATTTTTCGTTCTAATATTTCTTTTAAAAACAGTATTGACTCAAAAATAGAGAGTCGATACTACTTGAAAATGGCTGTTCCTATGGCATAAAAATAATTATGAATGCTGAAGCTGGTAATCTTGACTTCAATGTAGTGCAAAAGCCCTCTGTGTATGCACAGGGATGCACTCAGTTTAATCCCAAAGTTTGTAGAGTCACATTTTCTAACTCAAAGGAACATTTCATACTATATCATCATATATAGGGAGGGCCTCAGTTAAGCCATATTTCTTTAATGGCAGAACTTCAAATGTCATCTTTAGTTTCACAAACCTCTCTTTCTTTGCAGAAATAATTAGCTAAGGCAGAGTTTGTATGGCAATTAAAACCCACTTGCTTGCAGAAGCTTGCAAGCATTGTGTAATTTTTTTTTTTTTATTTTATGCTACAACTACATCTGCATGTTCTTGCCTCTAGCTTAAATACAGTGGATGTTGTAGTTGTTGCACAGGACTTGTCTCGGAACATTAAAGCAAGCCAAACACGATTGTATTCCAACTAAAATTGCTCTCTTTATACCGTGTATTGAAACTTGATAACTGTTGGTTATAAAATTCCTTTGATTTTCTGTAGGTAATAAAATACTTTGGCAATTACTATTGACAGTTCTGGATAATCTTGAAGCCTGCCTTGCCTGAAGAAGATGAGTGTTACAAATCACTCCACTGAAAGAGGGAAGAACAGCAGCAGGCAGCAGACAGGTTTCAATTTCACAATGCTGATTATCTCATTCGCGATTCCATGCATGCCTAAATCTGAGAATCCCTCAAGCAGCTATATGGACTTCTACTTTTAAAATGCCTATTACGCTTTCATACTTTTTCCTGCTTCCTGAAGAGTGCCATTTCACCAAGCTTAAATAGCAGAAAATTGCACTGCTTTTCCTCTGCCCATCTCCTCAATCTCTATTAACCTGCCCAAGAACAAAGGCGCATGATGGCCCAGCTATAGGTTGTGGAATAGGTTTGAAGTTGTTTTTCATTTACTGCCACGCATATTTTTGATTCATAAATTCATTTTCAACAATACCCTCCTTTTAATACTTCAGCAAATTACTAAAAACGCACCATTTCTTTCTAACGTATATCCGTGTGTTGGTCCTTGCTTAGCCAGTATGAGCACACTGACATGCACACATACATTTTATTATTTGCAGCAATGCCAAGTGAGAGAAAATGGTTATTAGAATGTATCTTGATTTAAATAAAAGTGATAAAAATGAAGCTGGCCCAAACAGAATTTGTCCAGTTTTAGTAAGAAGAGAACAATAGGCCAGGAGCAGAAGGGAAAATGGCTGAAGCACCTGGTTCTAATGCTTGTAATAGGCCTTTATTAGATGTCATAAACTGAATGATGCATTACTCTGTGGACGACTTATAGCTCACAAATGTTGAGGTAAAATGGAGGACAGAGAGTTCTTTTAAGACAATAAGGTGAAACAGTCCTTTTAAATCAAGCAGTATTTATTAAATGCAGAAATCTTAACAACCTTGCAAAGATTTGTTCATTCTTCTCATTTTATACATTCCTGCATTTTCTTTTTAAGGCTAAGGCTTTCTATTGGATGCTGACAATAGCTCCCTCATGCATAAGTTCCACAAAAGTCAGACCAAAATGACAAATGCATTGTGAGAGAAGGAGACATCTATCCTTCCTTCCTTCCTTCCTTCCTTTCTTTCTTTCTTTCTTTCTTTCTTTCTTTCTTTCTTTCTTTCTTTCTTTCTTTCTTTCTTTCCTTCCCCTCCCTCCCTCCCTCGCTCCTTCCTTCCTTCCTTCCTTCCTTCCTCTTTTTTTCTCTCTCTATCTCTCTGTCTCTGTCTCTCTCTTTGGAAACTTAGAAGGTTTCACGTCCATTTACTCTAGTCAATTAAGTTAAAAATTCATGTGGGCTACAACAACAACAACAACAAAAAGGTAATTTGGCCATTGGAAACGGTTTGAAAATAGGGTCTGTTTTACATTTAAAAAGATAAAAGAATGTTTTCTAAAATGACAATTGCTGGTTGGCCATCGATTGGAAGCTTTAATCTCATAGCCTGCTCAAATTTCCCATTATGTCTCACCGAGGCTTAGAAGGCTCAAGAGACCGAACTGTGGCCTTCAACAAAAGTGGAGGGGGTTGCAGCATTAAGAAACACAGCTGTTGCTCGCAAACTGCAAATGTTGGAATAACTCACTGCTTGTTTTTTGCTTGCTGCTAATAAAAACTAAAAGTGTTTTGCATGCTTTCTATAAACAGTGCACTTAAGTTTTATAATCTAGTACATCTTATTAAGCGTGAAGTCTACTGATCCCTAAATTATTCATAACGTGGTCCAGACTGATTAAGATTGGCTTGTTAAGGAGCACAAGAAGCAATTAAACTGACAAGGCAGTGCGGCCTTGATGTATACATTTATTATCACAAGAATACCCAAAGTGAATGGCCTTATTAAGCAATGAATTTCACCTCACTGGCCTTCCACTATGGCTGCCACAGGCGGAGAGAGCGAGGAACAACATGTCAAAAGCTAACTCTGAGGAAATGCCTATCTTCAAGTGAAACCGATTTTGTAATGAACCTTTCAGTTGGCTCCTGAGGTAATAAATCCTGACTGGTGCATTAATTACTTGATAACATCCCATCAAAATGCAAATGCGGCACTTGACCCACAGGAATGGCTCAGTAGCTGGTAACTCTTCAGGGTGGACATAAATTGTCTGTTTTCTCTTATCAAACAGGGCGTTTATTTCCATCTTGCTGGGGTGAATGTCACTTCTGCCACCCTCAGGCCCTGGATGGCCTGACACCATCATTTGCAGAGGCCTGTCAGGATGAGGCAACATCCTAATTGCGCTACTCCCTTGCTCTGTACCTTCCAGGAGAAACTGCCCCTCAGCCCACCCCAAAGTGCTGCCCTCAGTGCCCATGCCAGGGCACACACACACACACACACACACACACACACACACACACACTTCTTCTGAAGGAACACAGGGTGGTAGTTTCACAGAAGAGCCCCCACCTCCAGCGATGCACTTGTCTGGAGCCCCCTTGCTTTCAGGGATCCAGGGAGACCTGAGGGACACAGCAGCGTATAGGTGGCCTCCATATGGAGAAGCACACCGAGGACAGCAAGGCGCTATGGCAGCCTTGACAAGGAAGCATTTTTTTTTTTTTAGGTGGTGTTTTAATATTTTCACAATCTAATCAATATCTCGTTAAGGAAATATAAATGGTCCACTCTAGACCTGAAAAAAATAAAAATAAAAAAGATAGCAAGATGAAAGGAAGAGTCAAAACATGGCTTAACAAACACTTGAAAACGGGTGAGAGAGAATCCTGTTCTCAAGTGTTCTCTTAGCCAGGCGAAACAGATTTGCTTAGTTATGGAAACAGTTTCCACAATGAATGTTAATGAGGGCCTTTGTTTCCTATTGGCTGTTCACAATTCTGCTCCCCATCAATAGGTCTGACTCTCCCACCTGGGTCAACGTGCCTTCCAGTCAGTGTTTATTTGTCTTGAAGGCTTGGTGAAAATCCTTAATTCAGGTTACTAGGCAACCCCGCAGGTGAGAAAATATAATGTTTGGCTGACTCCATTTTTGAATGCACACAGTGGCCTAATGCCTTCAAAATAGACTGCAAAGCGTGTGCTGATGATTCTCTGCTACGTTCTCAAAAGGCGAGGTCAGAAGAAAATTAATTGATGCTGAAAATAATGACAGAAGGAGAGACACCACTGAGACTTGGTGTGACTGGCATGTGATAATGTTAGCAAGAATCTCAGCATGTGACTGGACAGTGTGATGAAAAATATACCCTGTGAGAGGGAAAAACAACTTACAAAACTTAATTAGTTTTTGACACTTCTTCATAAGTTATTATCTTTTCATTTGGAGCATTGCCTTGGGACATCAATACACAAGAAGAAATGAAACATTCTTATTGTAAATATGAAAGAAAGATGACTTTATATTGTGCCTCTCCTCTTTACATGTCCGTTTGAATAAGCAAACCCTCCTACAGGAGACTCATAGCAGATGATGCAAGTGTGTGTCCGATGAATATGACACTGTCTTAGTCAACTCGTGATTCCATCACTATGGATTATGCAATTTTGATTTTTAAAAAAAATGAGCTGGCATTCAAATAAACGTAGTCTAAATAAGGCTCTGGGATGGGCAGGGTTCAATTTATATCTCCCATTGCAATAAAGCTTCCTGTATAGCAAATGTATTTTTAATTACTTTCCACTAAGGTTTATACCTAGAAGTGATTCACGCTGATTACTAAATAACCCTTGTGAGTTGCTTTGTCTTTTGAATTTTAAAAAATACACTTGCCTTGAGCAATGAATTTCATAAACCAGTAGCTCTCATGCTTGATGAATCATTCTTAGTTTATGCAGTGCTGTGTGGCAGAGAGCTGAGATAAGATATTCTACCCACAAGCTATTCGGCACAATTCATCATCAGCGGCTCACTAGTCCAGTGATAATACCTGGCTTGCAGATTGTAATGATCAGATTCTGTTTTTATTTCAAACAGGAGCAATTCCGAATACCAGAGGTTTTAATTTACATACATTAGTGAGGTTCAAATGTGGCAATAGCTACAAGCAAATTCACTTGCAAACTGTATGCTCGCCTTGCATAATGGGTTCCCTTTAGCAATTACTCACCAGTGAAGTACCCAGATAAAAATGAAAACAAAGAGAGAAAAGGGAAATCATGATACATACACTACGGCGTGGACTAGGATAATTACTGAACCCCAGTGAAGGTCACGTTTATATCTGTTTTAGTAATGATTTCATGTACTCTTCCTCTGTATTGCATTCCTAATGCAATTTTCATTTTAGTCTGTGGTGTTAAACTCTTATTTGTATTTTTTTGAAAGTTTCAATACTAGGATTCTATTATACAAAAATGAAAAACATATTATTAGTAGTGAAAACTACTGATAATATTTTAAAGGACCGAAACACACGCAAATATTCACTATATATCCTAATCTTACTTACAAACACAACACACACACAAACACACACTCCCCAAAACTTTACAAGTTAGACCAGCTCAAATGTTTAGCAAAACCAACAGGCTTGTAATAAATACCTCTTCTAGTAGCACACTGGCCATGGTATTGAGCTTGAATTCCCAGCAGCATCATTACTAGACATTTTTTGCCACCTTCCTGAATCTGAAAAGCTTCCTACATTTAGTGAAGATTAGGTAATGCTACGTCCAATCAATAGCAGCTATCAATTCTATACCTTGTTCAGCAGAACAAGTTGATTAAAGTAAGGAAGGGTCACTAAATATTGCTTAAAACTGGATGTTTCTTAAAACCAATCTGTACTTCATAGAAAAATATACTACTCATAGTCAACAGCTACTACTGAAATTATGATAAAAATGAGAGTGCTTCAGGGCCATGTATATAACTACAAGGTTATTGAAAAGTCAGTTTGTCCAGCTCAAACATTGGACAGGACTTAAACACATACACCCTGATTTTCCAGTCTCTGAGTTACTTATATCATGATCTTATAAGTAAATGCTGAATCTCCTTTCAGATTGATATCCTTATAATCTACCCAATGTTCACAAAGACCAATAATATTCTATGGAAATTATAACATTGTAGAAAAAAGTCCTGTCCGAATTGACAGATTTATGCCAATAGTGAGTTTTAAGTTGCAGACCTGAGGAAAGCAGGAAACTGCCAGTAGATACTGCTCTTAGGCTGAGCCATGCTCAGAAGATGTAGATGGACTGAATAGACAAGAGTGATCATGGGTCTCTTGGTACCTGTCTAACTATCAGAGATGCTCGGCTCATACTGGTTCTGGTGGTTGTTGGTCACAAAGCCCTAGGTACAGGCTTGTTAAGTTAAAGGAGACACAGTCTAGGCTTTCTGTGTCATCAGATACTGTCACACACTGCCTGTACCTAGGAAATGTAAGCCTTTATTAGAAACCACTCAATAAACCAAGATAGGTAGTCAAAAGATGAGAAGGATGAGAAATCTGGAAATGTAAAAGAAAAAAAAAATAGTAAACTGCATATTTATCATGTTCATAGTGTATTAGACACTTTTTCTTTTTAACCAGTTATACCAACATTATCAGGAAGAGCAACAATAATTTCACTTTACACTACAAATAAGAAATTAAACACTTGAAGTTTTAAGACCTACTTGGCATTCTAGTACTGAACCTACTCTGTGGTAAAGTGTTTAGACAACAGCAGTGGGATCACATCCTTCTAAGAAGTATCAAGCACTGAAGGCCTGTGCACTTGCCTTAGCAGACTGTTGCTCCTCCTCACTATCCCCTGGTCCAGATGAAAGTGAGTGCTATGTTGGTGAAAACTACAAGACACATCTTTTGAGTGTCTTAAGAGCATCAAAGATCAAGACTCATCCCAAACAGTTTCTGTCAATGGTGAGGAAACCAAAACACACATTGCGCTAGTTTCTCTAAAAGGAAACTTCCTGATGTTGTGCTATCCTGAGAAATCATATTCAGAGCTATTTTGCATCTTTATGGACAGGTGTAATTCTGCTGATGTGGTTGCTCAATGAATAGCCATTAGATACTATTTGTCTCCTAAAATGATTTGAACATTATAGTAATATGTAGTGGTCAGCTGTTTCTCCTATGCTTAATTGATGCCATTTCTGTTAAGCTTCCATCTTTTGATACAACTGGCATTATTTCCCAATCTATGTCATCCCCTTCAGTCATTGGATGTGTCTCCCTAACTACTGTTGGTTTAAATTTTAGGTTCCCAGCCTTTTGAGACATCCGAGATCATCTCTAAATATCTTTCCTATACAATCTTATTTATTGCTTGCATCAAGATTCCATATACAATCTTCCTGTACTTTTGTCCTTCTAGCACAATCCTTTTACCTTGTATTTCACTAAAGGTTGCAATATCTATGTGGAAACAACTGGTTTTACAAGTTTTCGCAAAGGTACTTACAATAGGTATTAGTGAGTTAACCTGAAAGTGAAACAAGAAGCCTTTAGCTACCCAAACCAGCAAAGGTTAAACAAAGTAGAAGACTAAGAAACCTGTGTCTACAGGAAGACATGAAGCCAGTCCTGATAAAACCTGATAGACTAGGGTCAGATGGAAGGGGAGGAGGACTTCCCTTATCATTGGATCGGGGGAGGGGCATAAGAGTAGAAGGGAGAGGGAGGGTGGGATTGGGAGGGGGTGGGGGAGGGGCTACAGCTGGGATACAAAGTGAATAAACTGTAACTAAAAAAATTGTAATAAATGATACTAATAAAAACACACAAAAAAAGAAACCTGTGTCTAGTACTTCACTTGAATATCTGAATTTATTTTGTTATTTTGTATAAACAAAAGTTTAAACCTAATATAGTGGTTCTTTTTCATGGAAACTGCTTTACTTTTCTTATTGTTAAAGACAAAGAAGGCTTTACTTGCTAAACTCAGTCTTGTGCTTATTTTTTTACCTAATCTTTTGTCTTTCTGTTATCAGTATTTTTACAGGGAAATGTAGCTGAATACAGCCTGTCTTCGACTTTCCTGAGGACTTGAAGAGATGGTGGAGAAGGCAGTTCATATCTGAGTCTCTGCTAGGAGGCTGGCAGCTGAGCAAAGACTGGACATGTCCACAGAGATGAGCATCAGCTGTTGAAAAACTTTACCTCCCCTCTGTTAAGGAGGAAAAATGAAGTTGTGTCCTTCAGTGCACTTAATTAGATCTAAAGAAATTACAAAATGTTTTTGCCATACACACACAATCACATAAACCATATTCATAAAATATCTTTAAATAAAATTACCAATGTACAAATAATCTTTTGGCTCTAAAAAAAATGTGGCGAGTGTTAAAGATGAAGATTGAGTGGAATTGTGATCTGCTCTGGATACTATTCCTGTTTGATTTTAATATTATAGCACAGAATGTATTGTACTCATCCTGTTATGAATCCCATATTTTCAGGGTCAAAATCTGTAAGCATCACTGCTGGGTACAGAACACTTGAACAGAAGGAATCTGTGGCTGTACGTGACAGAGAACTCACCGGAGTACCCTTTCATGAATTCTGTCTATGCAAGTTTCCTCTCATCCGATTAAAGCATGAGGAAACTTTCATGATACTAAGCTGTGGGACAAAATGCCTACCCGAGAAAACCCACTTCAGAGCTTTCAGCAGAGAAAGTAAAACCTCATTTACTTCTCTCACTTCAGGAAACACTGGGCTTGGAACAGCATCAGCTCACAATATTTACAACTTTGAAATAATTACAGTTCATACAGATATGGAGATTGGGGGCCTTGCCATGACAAATACAGTTCCAAGCGCACATTTGTATCAGAAAGCTGTGAAAAGTCGCAATTTTAATAGCAAAAGTGGCACACTGTCACAGGACTCAGTTCCATTAAAACAGTTAAAATGCTGTTTGGGTCCATGACATAGAAGAGAAGGGCCCACCGTGCATTGGGTCAGGTTTTCCTGTTCAAGAGAATCAGTTTGAAGTGGAGTGCATTAATTACTTCAACAGTGACATCAGGGGAGCTTTTCTCATCAAAATAATCACCGACACTCCTAAGTATCACTTTTATTTTCTTCATATTTAGTGTTTTCTTTGACTTTTCAGTAATGATCTCACTACTAACCTCAGTACATCCTGGGTTCAACAAAGAAGGGTAAAAGTGAGAAAGGAAAGAAAGTCTATAAAAGAAGAAGAGAAAAGGTAGCACAATGAAAATACAGCAGTTTTTCATGTAGTCTTTGAGGAAAATAGCTAGTCTTAAATGAGTCCACCTTGGCTGACAATTATATCAAATTCAAGAGTGTTTAATGACTGCTGATCCTCAGAAAGGAGATAAACTGCAATTATTTTCACAGGAGCTAATATACCTGCTCCTCAAAATTTACCTATGAGAATTATAGAAGCTGAAAG
Organism: Meriones unguiculatus; assembly: GCF_030254825.1. Lineage (NCBI taxonomy): Eukaryota > Metazoa > Chordata > Mammalia > Rodentia > Muridae > Meriones > Meriones unguiculatus. The sequence goes on from NC_083354.1 coordinate 105,317,516, forward strand.
CAAATAAATGCATTTTACATGAGTTTGTTTCCAAAGATAAGCGTTTGTACAGAAGGCTTCGTTTTGTTTATAACTTCAAATTAAATAAAACTTTTTTTAATTTTTTTAAATAAAACTTTTAATGCTAATTTTACTGGTACTTTCATTTTTTAAAAAATATCATCCTTGCAATAAGACAACCATCTCTAAATATCATTTGATAAACCAATAAGTTCCTATAACTACTTTAAAATATTTCAAGTGAGTATAGTTAAGATAGAGACTGCCCTAAATTAAATTAAAGCACACACACACACACACATATATTAAAAAATCTGTATTTTTTCACTGTCCTCCAGCAATTCTCTTCTATTCTCCCCCACCTTATCACTACTTCACCCCTAATTAAAGGCAGGGAATTCTCCATTCCTTGGGAGGTAATACACTTCCCCATCATTCTGGGCTTCGCAGGAGGTGAAGTGCCCAGTAATGCTTATTGTTATCACACGGTCACAGTGTCCTGAGAGTATGGACAAGTTATTAGGTCAGACACTAACTTCCTAAGTGGAAAAATGATGTGTGTTCTTTGTGAGCTCCTCAGCAATGGCTCGAATCGCTGCTAATTAAGGCCCTATGGCAACATGGTTCCAGAGAGGTCGGTGACTTCTTTCTGACGCCTAAACAGTGCTCCACTCAAAGGAACTGCCCCTAATCTGAAGTGATGCGATGTAGAGCTGGCCTTTCAGATCCACCGTACATTTAAAGGAAAATGACAGTTAATGGCAGGGGTGTCAAGAAAGAGCAGATGGAGGAGCTGGGAGAAATGTCACTGCAGCAAAGTCCACCTGCAGTTAGTTACTGTGTCGAAGAACCAGTGGGCAATGGAACCCTGGGCACCTTCCCTCGACTTTGGCGTTCGTAAAATGCAAGGAGGCAAAATCTACATCCGGCAGTTCCTGCGTTAGGCAGTTTCCTACAAACCAAGCGGAATCTATGTTCATTAGGACCCAACTCTAGACCTGTCTTTAGCCCAAAGCATTACTCAGGTCCAGTAGTCTTCTAGAATTATTAAACCACAATGGTTTCAGTGATTGTGTTAATGGGAACACAAATAATAAATTCAGGATAGAGAACATTCTATTACATTTCTTATTGGGAATAAGCCATTGTGGTAATTAATCTTGGAGTCATTTTCTTTTGCCCCTTGAGGCACAGACCTTGAGAAATTCAAATACTATTCAAAGGAAAAAAAAAAAAAACAAGATTTACTGTCAGTTTTAATAGACACCTGTACTGCTTATTAATCAATTGAAGATTATAATATCTGTTGGAACAAACCTGCTTTTTGCTTTTTTTGTTTCAACTAGTTCTCCCCACAGGTCAGAACTGTATTGTGAATGAAAGATACATCCCCCAAGCGTTCTCAATATTATTATGTTCCAGAATCATTTTTCAGACTTCAACAACTAAGGATGAATCACAGTTCTGGTTTTTAGCACTGGGTTTTGTATGTGTAAATTATAAACATTACAAAAATCAAAGTGATGCTATATCACTACCTTTGTAACCGAGTCCCAAAGTTCCTTGCAAAAGTAAATTTCAACCTTAAGAATCATATTTGCAGTTTTTTATTGAAGGTTCCAGGATTATATAATTAAAAGTTGTTTATCATAGTCATGGTGCATATTCATACATAGGATGATATATTTATGCACTGGCATTTGGTCTTTATATAAAATAACTTTTTTTCATAAGAGAATACACAAGTTTAATACATAGTAAAACTTGTACATTGCTGTATAGAGGAAACTACATACTAATCATAGAATAGAGCTGTAGCCATTAGAGGTAATTAACCTCACAGCATTCATGTTGCAGATGAAGACACGGAACCCCTGAGAAGCTGCCTCGTTTCCTCTAGTGGCATGCAGGCCCAAGATGAACAACCCATTTCCTATGTACTCATATCAGAATGATTTCTCTTTATTAATCTAAGTTTAGAACTTATCACAGAGAATAAAACATGACAGCATTAAAATGTAATGTGGACATAAACATGCATCTTCAAATCTGTCGTACAGCTTTGGTATTCATTCCATTTTTTTAAAGACATTGTCAAATTGCAAATAAATGTTCCTAATTGTGGAAACAGCTTCTTCCCCTAAAACATAGGAAGTCTACTTTCAAATAGAAAATTGCTAGAGTGCTTTTCCATCCACTCAAATGGACATATCCTTTCAACACGCACCTTGGAAACAGATAATGAGACTTGGCAAGCAAAGGGACCAAAGGCAACAGAGAGGAAAGCCTGTGGTGATGGATAATATATCTCCAAAAACGAGGAGAATTTACCAAGTGGGCGACTTACAACTCTTGTAATTCAGAAGAAGAAAACGAAAAAGAAGAAGAAACACCTTGCTGAATGAAAGGTACTGGACTGAACTCTAAGGAAGAGACTTATTTTGCACAAAGAGAAGAGGGGAAGTTTGGGAGGTTATTTTTAACCCAAAATTTTATCAATCTTCCTCTAAATTAATTGTCTTTATTTGAATAATTTGATATAAAATATTAAGCGAAAGAACTTATCAAAATTGTTTTTGCTTTAGTTCTTGTAAGAAGCATTTTAACAACCAGAGTTTATTTAAAAAAAAAAAAAAGTGAATGGCAGATGCCCCTTGGCCCCTTTAAACATTCTTTTCTGGTTGAGCTGCCATTACTCAACCATGGAGGATCCAGTAGTCAGTCCTCTATGCTCAAGTCTTGCCTGTTGGTAATCGAAAGGATAGCGGGCTTCTGAAACTGAAGATTTCCAACCGAGGGAGGAGGGTGCTTACTGTTACAGACACTGCCATGTTATCTCCTCCCCAAAACACAGCAAATAAAACAGAGGTCTTCTGCCACTGGACTGACAAACCTAGAACTGTATAGAGTTCATTTCTTTGGCAGGGATTATTTGTTGATTTCTTGGTAGAGAATTAAACAATGTTTTATTAAATTAATAATTTCAAATATATTCAGTTTTATTTTATGCTAATATATCCTCAATACACATGTAAGACACACCTAAATGGCAACTTATTTTTCTTGCTTTTTTTTTTTGTTGTTGTTGTTGTTGTTGTTCATTATGGAACATGGCTGGTTAGCTTTTCAATAATATTCCTTTAATAAAAATTCCTTATTATTATACTTAGTACCAAGGATGTACGAACCATGTTGGATCAGAAAACCTAACTCATTGGATTTTGAAATATATTATGACGTACTGAGGAAGAGATGTCTTAGGAGTTGCTGGTATGTCACATGAAATAAAGTCTAAAAAAATCAAGTCATTCTGCATCATTTTCACTGGAATTCTAATATGTGTTTACACAGAAGAGTGATATCTCAGAGGATGCAGCTGAGAACTAAAAGTTGACAACTTTTCTGTGCATGTGCACATATATCAACATGGTATATGATAGGCTAACATGATAATATAAGAATAAATGATATTTTAAAGTAATACGATGCTATTTTCCAGTTCCATTAATAGCGCAGAAATTAAACTTTGAAAAACCTGACAAACCAATCAAGATAATTCAGATCTCAAATCCACAAATTGAAGTGGAGATTTGGTAATTACCTAACTAATTTGATTAACTGAGATGAGTAAACTAGATACTTGTGCACCATGATCCGTGTTGATCCGTGTTGACTGCACAAACCAGTTTAAACTGGTTAAATGCTAACTGTACTCTCTTCACAGCATAAGCTGAAAATGAGCTTCTGTTGTCATTTTGTTATTTTTATTAATGTAGAAAGCTAAAAAGATTTGCTTACCACAATATTTATTTACTTATTTCCTGACAAAACACTGCTTTTGCACAGCACAGAGTCTAGAGTCTCACTCGTTAACCATGGTAATTTTGCTCTATGATTCCCCATTAGAGCACTTCATATAAATGTTTCTCTCAAATTGCACTATTATGTCATAATCAAAAGACTGAATTTAGCCAAAATGTTTATTTACCATCTTGTAGACAGTCAAAACAGTCTGTCGATGCACTCTTTGATATTAATTCCTACTCATCTAAGAGTGGATTGAAGCCAAAACACTTGATGGCTCTTTTGAGAACGTCTACAATCATGTGTTAGTTTAGCCTTATAGGAGCGAACAGCAAGGCCATAATAGAAGTCACTTAATACCAAGTCAGCTGATTCCGTTGTCTACACACATAATGACACATCAATATTCAGGCTGCAAACTTTCCAGAATGCAAAATAACACACTGGTGTGAAATAAATGTTTTCATGAATTACTTTATTTGAGTATTCAATTTAATCATCAAGGAAATGTGGACAGCATGCTAGCATAATCTTATAAATCCCATAAAAGAGTACACAGCAGAGTTATAACAATCACTATTCGGGTCTAGACCTTAGACCCTCATTTTGAATATTTTCATACAAAGAACCAAAAACTTAATTCTTTGTCATGAGATAAGATTATTTGATATTATATTAACATATAATTAATGACAACAACCACCACTGATTTGGGAGAATTTCAGTTTCTAAGTATAAAGCTTACATGTCTCCAAATATCTCAAAGTGACATTTTAGCATCTATCTACTCCACCAGCAGTCATCCAGAAGCTGTGTTTGCTACTCTTCCAAAGTCACTGCTGTACATTAACAAGTGGAGAAGGTACATGAGAAGGAAAAGGACATATATTAAAAACAACAAAAAAAGAACAAACAAACAAAACAGATTTATCAAGAGCCAAGATGCAAGACTGGAGCAGAAAAAATAATAATCAAAAAGTAAAATTCAATATGTAATAGAGATTCAGATTGTATGATGCAGGAGATGTGATGTACGATCCCTGATGAAGGATATCTGTCATACAGCTTTTTTAGGAGAAAAAAAAAAGGATAATGGCCTATGAAGACACAGAGAAAAGGAAGAGAAGAAAGAGCTAAGATGATAATAATAATTGGGTTTATAAAATGTGAACAATATAGTGAAGGATACCAGAGCATGAGCCTCAGTTCATGCTGTACGTGAAGTTAATGGAAAAACGTAAGATTTCCCAACCAGGATCAACTATGCTACTTTCTACTCTGATAAAATTGCTTCCTCAGAGTACTCCAACTTCTTGGTCTTCAATGATCTTGAAAGCTGGAACTTGTGTAAACTATCAGACAAGTCATTCATCCTGAAAGAATTCCCAATTTCCTCATTTTGAAATGGTGAGCAAGATAGCACCAAAGCATAGGTCTATGTGGTCCTTAAAACAGTGTCTTCCACACAGCTTGTTTAGTGAAGGTGTGCAATCGTCACTGTTAACCATTAATGGTTTTCTCCTGAGCCTACTTCATGCTTTCATTCTTCCTTCCTAATCATGTACCCCATGTTTTAACTAAACTGCACTATGGCCCTCTCCACTACACCCAGTGATTTTCAAACTGAAAGCCTTTGCTCCCCATGCTTAACTTTGTCTGACCTAACTACTTCCTTCTCTTGATGCTTGAATCTTGCCTATACTGCAGGTTCTCACATCCTGGTGGTCTCCATTTTGCGTCAGATTTAACATTAGCTGCTCTATCTAGGTTCCCATCACCTTATTTTTAGATCTTCTTAGAATGTTAGATTATAGTCCTATATCCCCCAACCTTAAACTGTAAACTGAAATGCAAAGGCGGCTTGAGGGTTGGACTCTATCCAATAGCATGCCAATAAAAAGGCATTTCATCTTTGCTGAATTAAAAATAGTTAAAATATTGGATACATAATATTTATTTATACACAGTGATTATGCTATTTACAAGAAAATATATACACAACCCTAACTTAATAGGCTTGACTTAGGGCAAAATAATATATTGGCCATTGAGGTTTTCTTTTTCTTCAGAAAATGACAAGCAATCATGCTATGACTGGTGACTGCCAATAAATCTCAGTCCATTGAGGTACACATTGTCTTGAATTTTCTACACTCAAATGTGGTGACCTATGTGTTTCCCTACCAGGGGTTTCTGACTTCCAAATTGCAGTTCATGATCCAAGACAGAAGTTTCATCTCTGGAACTATTATGTTAAATTTTGTATCAATGCTTTAATTTCCATATCTTAAATTAAAACTTTATTGTATCTCACATAAAGAATACATTGGGAGCCTGGGACTCCCAATGTCAGTGTTGGAGGCTTGCTTAAGGTTTTGGGTTTTAACCCTGCACCATTTAGCTGGGAGGATATAGCATTATCTTACATATTTCTTATTTTATACAAATTAGTTTTCAGGGTTTTTTAAAATAAAACCTTCTGTATGTTATGGATTCTCAAATCATCATTACTAAAATAGAAAGACTTATGAAATTTGTCATATTTATTTATAATGTCACATGCCTTCATTCTTTTTCTGAGTACCTCACACACAGTCTTTGTTTTGTCTTGTTTATTACTTTTTGTTTTTGTAGGCTTAGCTGTCCTGGACTTGCTTTTGTAGACAGGGTTGGCCTCGAACTCACAGTGATCGTCCTTCCTGTTCTTCCCTGAGTGCTGGGGTTAAAGGTCTGCACTACCAGTGCTGGCTCACACCTAATTTTTATATGTACTGTTTCAACAGTGACTTTGTAGTGACCATTGTTCTACTTCGTGTCACATGTTCAGCGTTCACCTGTTCTACGTGATGCTTGCCACTTTCTCTGGTGAGCAGGGTGTGAGGAAAGAGTATGCAAAACAGAATTTTGACATTGATATCCAATGGCCCAATAGCAGGAGGGGTGGTCATGGAAATGTTTCTCATATATATATACGCGTACGTGTATATGAGTATGTATGAATAGTTTAGTCTCAAAAAATAGTTTAGCCTCTGTAGATTATTATTGTCTAGAATATAGTTAAAGGTGTGTATTTTAAGAGTCGCACTGCTTTTCAAATGTTAGTTTTATCCCTGGGATAAAGAAAGTCTATAAGTCTATAAACATACAATCTTTCCACCCTTCATTTCTTCACCTACAGCAGAGAAACCAACTTGGCAGCAGGATTCCAGGATTATTTAGGGAACTGCATTTGTTCAAGGATCCAAAACAAACAAATATTTGCTTCGGTTACTATCTTCAGCAATCAATTCGGACTCAGTCAAAGACAGCAGGGACATTTCCTCAGATAACCAGTTTAGTACAGAGAGATATGGAAGACAGCAGGGACATTTCCTCAGATAACCAGTTTAGTACAGAGAGATATGGAAGACAGCGTAGAGAACATGCAAACCACAAACTCCTTTGCCTCAAAACTATGTATTTATAATTGAGAAAACATGACAACTTATTCAATACTTTTGAAAAACTGCCTCATTTCTCCACATGCATTGACCCTATTGGGATTATTTCTATAGTAATATTTTAACTCTTTTTCAGTTTGTGTTGGATGCTCATGGTAGAAAATGCTAGTATATATTCTGTTAAATATTTATAAAATGTATTTAAAATATCTAGACAACTACAAATAATTCCCACTTATATATAGATGTGTCAATTATGAGATTGTTATTTTATGTATAATTAAAATTTACTAGACTCAATATTGTAATGCCTCATAAGTATTCCAATTCTCTTCATTATAACAAAAACTACTACACCAAAATATCTAGGCCCAGGATACTCCAACAGAGGACCATGCATAGAGATAACCTAGAACCCCTGCCCAGAGGTAGCCCATGGCAGTTCAGTCTCCAAATGGGAACCATATTAAGGGGAACAGGGGCTGTGTCTGACATGAACACAGTGGCTGGCTCTTTAATCACCTCCCCTCGAGGGGAGGGGTAGCCTTACCAGGCCACAGAGGAAGACAATGCAGCTAGTCCTGATGAGACCTAATAGGCTAGAGTCATATGGAAGGGGAAGAGGACCACCACTATCAGTGGACTGGGGGAGGGGCAAGAGAGGAGATGAAGAAGGGAGGGAAGGATTGAGAGAGGACAAGGGAAGGGGCTACAGCTGGGAAACAAAGTGAATAAATTGTAATAAAATAAATTTTAAAAAGATAGTATACAAAGTGAATAAACTGTAATTAATAAAAATAAAATAAAAATTTTAAATATAGTATAAAATTGTAATAAAAATAAAATCTAAACATCATATAAACTGAAAAAAACTACTCTCACGAGAAACAACTTTCCCTTGCAAATTTTTGTTAACAAAATTTCAAATTTTTTTTCCATCAAGATTAAAAATTTTGTTAGTTGAACAAACAGGATATTACTATTAGATCAGATTGTGTCTAGATTAAAAGGCAGAATTAAATTTGAACAATTGGATTTATTAGAAATGAAGAGAACAGAGTAATATTAAATATGGTTTGACTACATTTTTAATTTGTTAAGTTTTGGAGTAGAAATGGCCTATCATTTCAGACCATATAAACACCTTATGGTAGCATATTTAGAATATTTATTGTCACATTCTGCTAGAATTCAAATAGGCTGGAAAGTAGAAACTAAAGCTATTCCGGTGTTTTATTATATTAAATAAAAAATTCACTTAACTTTCTTTGGAAAAAAATTCTCAGTATGCTCAAGAATGACTGTTTGAAAGATGGTTGTTTTGCTAATTACAGGCTGCTCAGGTGTTTATATAAGTCACAGAATTTAACTATACCAGTGACCTGGCAGTGATCTGTTGTATATTCTAACTGTCCTCAAAATAATTACAGAGTGGAGCTGAGACTGTCATTCATGGCTTTTTATTTCATTGTGTAAGGAGAAAAAGAAAATGGTGGCCTGCACATTAGCCCATCAGCCATGGCTAGACTAGTGACACGAAAGATTAGGATGTATATTAAATCTCACACTTGACTGCCTTTCTTTATCAAGGTAAAAAATACTTGCTCTTACATACATTAGAGCCTGGTGTTGGTTTGACATCTACATTAATATTGATAGCATATGATCATTTATTTTCAAATTTACTAAGTAAATAACTAGTATAAATCTTGTAAAAATAGATAATAGAAATGGAAAGAAATAGATAAAGGTAGTCTTAGTTTATGGCATCTTAAAAATAACAGTAGTAAGAACTCCCAGTATTGCTAGTATTTTTATAAAATATTTTCCCAACAGCAATATATCAAGTGGCTTACACAGCTGTGACCATAATCTAGTCCCATTTGTCAAACAAGAAGTTTGATGAAGAAAGCTTCTACAAAAAGCAGCTACAGGAGAGATGATAACATGAATATTATATGAATAAGAGATTGATGTGTTTAGAAGCTTGGTTACCACCGGTATATTATTTCATCTTCTATACATTATCTTCAAGTACAATGAGGAATTGCTAAGGAATAATTCTGCCCGAGGATAGCACCACATGAGATGTACACATAATGATACAAAAATGGAAAATACCTAGATGCTTATTTTGAAAAACTGAAACATTTTTATGTGTAGATGCCATACTGAGAGCTGGAAGCCTCGTGGAATTTGCATCAGAGAAGTTATTATATACTCTCTTTTAAAATATCACAAAATTGTTAAGCCCATTTTCTTTCAGGGCAATATCTCACTTTCATTAATAACTAAGTGCTGTATTCTAATGATGGGTGTTTTACAGTAAGTTTGGAAGTACATTATTTTTGCTATTACAGTGAAAGCTACTATAATGAATTTAAAGTATGCATAGACTATGAATATTACACAAGAACATGCTGAATAACCTGTTCGTATTATCAAAAAAAGGAGAGATAAATAAAGCACTCTGATAAAAAAGAAAATACTGGGATCTGTTATCCTTCTAAAGTTCAAATGTATATGGCTAGTGTTGCAATTTTAAGAATCAAGCCATTGTTAATTTCCTGGTGTGCCATCATTTAGGAGAAACAAAATCGACAAAAACAAGAGTTTAAATACATCATGAAGTAACACTTCAAGAGTTATTCTTTTCCTATCATCCTGAGTGAGGTAATCCAGAAAAAGAAAGGCATGGTATACACTTACTTATAAGTGGATATTAGCGGTATAATATAGGATAGCTATACTAAAATCTACAGACCTGAAGTCCTAAATACTAAGGAGGACCCTAGGGAGGATGCTTAAAACTCATTCAGAATGGCAAACAGGATAGACACCAGAAGCAGTGGAAGAGAGGAAACAGGATGGGAGCCTACTATAGAGGGTCCCCTGAAAGGTTCTACCCAACAGGGAATTGATAGAACCAGATACTGAGACTCAAAGCCAAACTTTGGGCAGAGCACTGGAAGTCTCATGGACGAAGAGGGGGTGGGGATAGAAGGACATGGAGGGCACAGGAGCCTCACAAAGAGGCCAACAAAGCTAAAAAATCTGAGCCCAGGAGGTCCTGCAGATACTGATGCACCAACCAAGGACCATGCAAGGAGAGGACCTTGACCCCCTGCTCAGATGTAGCCAATTGGCAGCTCAGTCTCCAAGGGGATTCCAGAGTAAGGGGATCAGGGGCTGCCTCTGTCATGAACTAGATTGCCTGCTCTTTGATCATTCATCCCTGGAGATGTGGCCTTACTAGGCCCCAGAGGAAGAGGATCCAAACAGTCCTGATGAGACTTGATAAGCTATGGGCAGATGGCAAAGGAGGGGAACTCCCTCTTTCAGTGGACTAGGGGAAGGGGATGAGGGGAAGAAGGAGGAAGGGTGGGAATGGGAGGAGTTGAGGGAGGAGGTTTCCATCAGATATATAATGAATAAATTGAAAATTAAAATTTTTTAAAAAAAGTTGTTCTTTTCTATAGTTAGATTAGCTTTCATTAAAATATTCTTTTTACTAACAGTCTCCCTTTCCAGTGCTCTGTGGAAGAAGACCAGGAAAAGTGACATCCCATTAGTAATAATTATCTCTGTGAGGTTTATGTAACCACTTATGTGAGTTCCTGAAATGGGGTGTCATTTCAGAATGCCAATTGCATCTACAATGAGAAGCCCTTCCATAGGGCAACTCTGGTGAAGCACAAAGACAGGAAGACAACATCTTTCTGTGCTCCTCCAACACTATTTGTGCTTCTTCTAGCAAGATATATATAAAAAAGAAAAGATGTAGAAGAATGCTTGGCGTTAAAGAAATATCTTGAACTCTAAAGCCTGGGATGTTCAGAGCATTGAAGTTGACTAATTAATGTCAATAATGCCCTTGAAAAAGATAAGGGGTCATTTTAACAAGTAATGAAACTGCAGAGAGTATATGAGCGGCATACCCTGTCCTTCATCCAGGGGTCATTTCTATGCTTAACAAAGTGATGTAAAATTAACTGTTTTCATAAACAGATGGTCTTTAGGATAATGGCTTTTGCTTTTCAATTTCCTTTTTGGCAGTACATTATGCCAAATGTCAGCAGTGTCAATAGTCTTCATTAGAAGTTGCCTGATATTACTGGGATATTTCCTACAGACATCCAGCTGTTTCTCAACTCCGTATTACACACTGGAAATAGATAAGTGTTTGAAGGCACAAAAAAAAAAAAAGATAAAAATTTCATATTCTCAGTCAAGGGGAAGTGGTTCATATCCAGTTCCCAAATTAAAAGTGGAAGGCTTCAAGTATTCATTATTTCTATTCATCTCTCCTACATTCCCATCTTTCAGTTGCAATGTCGTCTTTTAAATACCCTCACCCGAAACACCTTTTGTTTCTAAACCTTAGTCTTAACCAGGAATGGGTGATGCTCCATTTATGACATTTCTGATTCATAGGGCCACATGTGGCCTGTCTGAGTACAGCCAGACAGACTGCACATTGCAGAATAACTAAACCTATAAATCTCCATAAATCCCTCACATCTATTATGTTTACTTTAGGCTGCTGATGAGCCTGTTGGGCTCTGTACAGAGGAAATTACAAGCACTCTAGATGGTTTGGCAAGAAGAACCTAGAAGCAGCAATTG
>NC_083354.1:105334385-105411885 GCF_030254825.1 Meriones unguiculatus
TTTCTGCCCCCAGCATGTAACAGGATCCTCTTAAATTCTGATTTTTTTCAATGGAAAAACTTTTACAACTCCCAAACATATTCTGTTACAGTAGTTTATTTAAAAAAAAAAAAACTTTCCCCCCATTTTAATTGGGGTGGTTCACTTCCATTCAAACAGGCAAACCTTCCAAATAAGACGAGCAACACAGAGAACAAAATATTAGTAGCTGGACTCAATATAAACTACATGAGTTCTAGCAAGTCTCCAAAATGTTTTATGTGCTTCTTTTAAAAAATACACAAATGGGCACAGGTGGCATTTATTTGTTCTGAGATTAGCTAGATAAGGATTAGAACTCTGAGTCTCAAACAAACACAATTTTATATTTAGGAACAAACATAGATTTCTGCCTTCCATCTGTACTTCTCTTTGCCCTTAGCTTTGGAAAGTGGTTAGTCTAAAGGATGGATAGCTGGTGAGTCTTTCCAAACACCGAAAGACAGGACTCATGCACAGTATTTGGAAAGACTCATGAGAAGAAGTGTTAATTTTTTCAACTAAGCAAAGTCACACTTCTCTCTAAAGCCTCACTTTCAGCACTTTTGTAAGTTTAGGTCTGATTACTCTTGCTTCCAGAAAGAGATGTTCAGTTTAATTCATATAAATTCTGGCTTATCACTTTTAGAAAAACAAACAAACAAACAAACAAACCTGCACAACTCACTTCAGTAAACAAAGACCTGAAAGATACCTAACAGCAGACTGTTTAGTACCTGGAGACATGCTTTGCTGTCTTTGAAGGCACACTTAGAAAGACTGCTGAACCTAGAAGGATTCTGGAAGAAACACTGTGGTGTCCTGCAGATTCATCAAGCACAGGTCAGGACCAGAATGGAAGACACTCTGCGAATGAGCCATGGGGTTTAAGAGGCCACAAGACACTGGAGTGCATGTGAAAGAGAGTTTGCCTCCTGGCTTGATGGGGTACTGTTTGTGATTATAACACATCAAATACTTTCCAGAGGGAACAAGGGAGAATTAATTATTTTCCCTTATGTAAACTGAGTAACATTCTCACCAATTGGTATGTATTTAATATTATTTCTTAAAATTTCAGCTCGGGATTTCTTTGTTAATAAGTAGATCATCACACGATTTTCTTCATAGCGTAGCACGCCTCCTTTCCATGCCTATTGACCATACTTCTGCTTGTTGATTCAAGGGAATTAAAAATGGTACCGATGAAAGAAGCAAGGGCTATTTAACAACACAATTTCTTGTGTCTCAAATCCACAATGTCGAAGACAGAATCTCATTTCTCGTCACTCCTCTGTGTTAAGAACAGCGGGTCACAACCATTCAGGCTGCCCCATCAACTGTGAGTTTTAATTTGAGCCACTTTCATATATGGGTGTGGGGGGGAGGAACCACATACAAAAACCCTTACTTTTTTCACCAACCCATCTTCATCCTGTGTTGTCCCACTGGAGGCTTTCAGGCAATGCTCTGCTCCCAAGCAAGCCAAGCATAGCAAGTGTGTCTGCAACACTCACAGGCTAATGAACAATGCACAAAGACAAAGGGAACAGTAAGGCTCCTATTATCTGATCTTCCGTAAAACACAAAAACTGAGCTGAGGAAGTGCCAGGAAGCCTGCAGGTGTGAGATGGTTAAAAGAAAAGGCCTGGACTAAATAGACTCTTTGACTGTCAGGGATTAGAGTCCTGGCACTAGTGGGTAACACACATCTTTTCCTTTAATTTACAAAATTTTCTCACGAGTCTGCAAGAGTTCACCCCATCGGGGGCTTTCCGAGGCCATTGAAATGTCTTAAGTTTTAATTAAGTTGGAGTTGTCAGAAGAAAGCTTTTTTGGCACAGAGTCAGGGTCATTAATTACTGCTATCTTTGTTTCTTTTAGTAGAGAGAACTCTGCCGACTTGCTGGGTTCCTCACCCAGCCTACATTTTCTATCCTTCATTTCCCACTCAGTTCCAAGTGGGACTTGATTAAGCAGTTGACCAATTACTCCCATCAGTTCTAGGTACAAAGCACTTACACAACCTTAAGTATTTAAAAATATTTCTCATTAGTGGCTTGAGCACAGTGGTGATAACAAATTTGCCTAGGAAATAAGTGATCAAGCAGCTAGATTTTTGCATGGCTTTCTGCTTTTAAACATAACTATCTTCACACTTTTCACATCATTATTTATTCAGTGACCTATTCATGTGTTCAGAGCCCGTGACTTTGGCATCTATGAAAAACTAATCAAGTTACAAATTATTTACTTTATTCCAAAGACATAGCATTCTAGCTGGAAACTTTGGATTTTGATTGATATCTCTGAAGTTGGACAGATACTCTTGTTTCCAATAAGACTGGTCACCAGGATCAGTGATGACGTTTTGTATTTAAAAAACAAACAAAAAAAAAAACTTATACAATTTGTTAATATAAAAGCTATTGCTTTGAGGTCAAGGAAATTCTTAAATTCTTAAATTGATGGTAATTGTTCCTTAGTTTTCCCAAACTGTGGTTCTAGGAACCCCTGAAATAGTGACATCTAAGGATTCTCAAGCACCTTATATACAATAGTGTAAAATGTGTGTGTAACTTATGCATAATCTGGAGATCACTTATAAGACCTAATCCCATTTAAATTCATCTCGTGCTCTATTATTTTGGGAATGACAACAAGAAAAAGTCTTTAAATATCTAGCACAGGCTCAATTACTTTTTTTTTCCAAGTGTCTCTGATCCGAGATTAGGTAAATCTATTGATATGGAAGCCTGTCTGTGTGTTGCAGGAATAAAAACCTCAGCTTTCTAAATTTCAATAAAGCACCGAGTAAGTGTTACATTACATTTATGTATTTTAAAAACATTATTTAAACAAATTCTTTACATTCAGATTATTAATGTAAAAACATAGTTTGAGCCAATTTGCTTAGAAGTAAGTACTTCGTTTTAGAGATAAGTGTTTTTCCCTCTGATTCTTTTTTCAATTTAATTTTATTTATATATTTATTTATTACAATTTATTCACTTTGTATGCCTGCTGCAACCCCCTCCCTTGTTTCCTCCCAGTCCCACCCACCCTCTCTCTTCTCCATCTATGCCTTTTCTCTAGTCCTCTGATAGAGGATGACCTCTTCCCCTTCTATCTAACCCTAACCTATCAGGTCTCATAAGGACTGGCTACATCATCTTCTTCTGTGGCCTGTCAAGGCTGGACCATCTACAGAAGAAGAGGAAGACAAAAAGACCTGGAAGGGACAAGAACACCACAAGGAGAACAACAGAGCCAAAATACCTGGGCCCAGGGGGGCTTGCAAGAGACCTATCCTCCAACTAAGAACCATGCATGGAGAGGACCTAGACCCTCTCCTCTTCCTTCCACAGAGGAAGCCCATAGGCTGCTCAGTTTCCAAGTGGGTTCCCTAGTAAGGGGAGCAGGGGCTGTCTTTGACATGAACTCAGTGGAGATAGGTTTTATGTACTTCTCAGGTTTATTTTTAATGTGGTGTGTGTGTGTGTGTGTGTGCGTGCACGTGTTCATGATTGTGAATCTGCATGTACAGAGGACAACTTCAGTTATCATCCTCAGGAATTTGATCTCTTTTTATATCTGGTGTCTCTTTTTCCTGGAGCTCACCAGTTAGACCAGACTGGCTGTGAAGCAGTGTCCCAAGAATCTTTCTGTCTCTGCCTCCTCAGCGCTGGGTTTCAAGAATGTACCGTTGCACCCAGCATTTTTACAGGAGTTCTTCAGTTCAGACTCAGGCACTCATACTTGTGTGGCAAGCGTTTACCAAGTAAGCTAATCCTCTAGATCCTAGTTCTTTGGTTTTTACATCATTTATTATTTCTGATTTATAAAAAAAAGAGCAAAAGCAAATCAATTTGGTTAAGACTAGGAAGCAGGAATGAGTAACCTGAGTCAACACAAATGCATTTCCATCTACCAGTATGGTTAGAATTCATATTTCACTTTAATTGTAAATATTTCAAAATGTTAATGTAATGGATAGGTGAAATTGACAATTTTGGAAAAATTCAATTAACAGATCAATACATTCCTTCCTTCCTGCTAAACATATGATATCATTTGAAATGTTTTTTCCAGTATTCTCAAAGTTACCTGCCAACAGCTAACATCACAGATGTGTTACTAACCACATGAGTGAGGCATCAAAGGGCTCTGAATGCCATTGTTGTGATGGCAATGCCTGTCATTATCTGATGATTCTCAGATGATCAGCTTTCACTTTTAGAATCCGAATGAGGCTCGAATGAAGGAAAAGCTAAAACAGTGAGTGTTTTCACTCAGTCTAGTCCAGACAGGAAAAAGAAAATTCTCGGTTTTCCAGAATGACTAATGTTTCCATTTCTTGAAGACAATGTGTAATCTCATCTCCATTTATAAGTGAAGCAATGCACCCAGCAGGAAGGGTGTATTTTTTCTCCCATCCTCAACAAAAAGTTCTAGGTGCCATTTTTAAACCAAGTGAAAGATGTGAATCTGTAAGTGCAGATAAAATACATTAGTAAATCAAATATAGCTCTTCAGCTTACTTAAGACTGCCTATAATTTCTGAAGAGTAATAAAGGAAGTCATTTCCAATGTCCAGTGTCAAAGTGATACTCATTTCCTCTAGTTCAGCAGAGAATTTAACTGTTCCCTTTTTCCATCTTCCAGCGAACAGTCTTGTTTATGTCTGTTCTGTATCACTGTAAAACACACCACAAGTAGAAGACTATGTTTTGTAACCACAAAACACCTTTTCAGACTATGTGTAGACAGTAAGGAGTCAAGGACTTAAAGAAATACATGATAAGTTAATCTTCTGGCCAGAGCTAAAGAAAGTTGGTAAAATATGTTTATATTTAAAAAAAATGTTCATTAGGTGAATCTTCAAATCAGAGATAAACAAAGTTGGTAAAATAGGAGCATACAAAAAAAGTCTTATTTACAGAGTTCTTTAATGAGTCTGTGACATTTTAAGTCACTCCAAAACTCCAGGGGTGAATTCTGTTCCCCTCTGCTTATCTGAATTTGGTATGAATGTAACTCATTATAATCTTAATGCTCTGTGTTTTCAGTCTTAACTTCCCTATTTTTCAATGTCTGAGTGAATGTGAGCTGCTTATGTGAAATTGGGAGAAATTAGGGGTATCTACTTTTTCCTCACCCTTCAATCCCACAGTACTGTGTGCTACACACCATTCATTCTGAATTGATAACAAGACAGAAAAAAAAATGGCCCAGTGTAGCAAAGTTCCTGGAAAGAAATAAAAATTCCACAGGGTAGAAGGAAAATGCCTCTTGGTACCCCTTCCTCAGTGAGATATAGCATCTACTGTGACAGGTCCTCCTGGAATGAGCCTTGTGAACAAAGTGTAAGACAGTCAAGGGAAGTAGAGTAGTGTGTCCTGCATCTACAGGAAGAAAAACCATGGCATATTTGACACATTTAGAGCAAGGCCAGAGAAGACATAAATATGGCTGAGATGAGACTTGGAACTAAACACCTCAGGGAGTCACTGATAGTTGCTAACTGGGGGAAGGATGAATTAGCTTTCATGGTTCAACATGAACACTGTGGCCAAAACATGCTGCCTGAACTGGAAAGCAATCTTGCCTCTATTTCCCTACAAATCAAAGTATAAAGACAGTTAACTACTATACCTCTTCAGCCTCTAACTTAAACCATAATTTTCTTGACCCTTCCTTTTTATCTTCCTTATCCATTACTAATTGTATGTTGCATCCTCTAAATTTAATATAGAAAACTTCATGTGAAGTCAATTATTTATATACAGGGCACACTAAAGTTTCTATCTCTAACTCCAAATTCAACAGCTATGAAAGTGAATTAATTTTATTCTTACTGATCCTACACTTTTCTAACAATAAAATCCACATTTATGCTATAATGTTTAACATATGAAGCATTGTCTTAAACACCTAACATATTCCTTCATTAAATCCCACAACATACCTTCTCCTGGAGATACCAACATTGATTATTTACTATTTTAGGGAAGAAAGAATGGAAACATGCTGCAATCAAGCACCTTGACCAAGGTCATGGTCAATAAGAGATGGAGCCAGACTAAACATCTTCTTTTCTGTTATTTTATACCCCACCATTGAGCCTTTCAGTTAGTATCGTTTTAAATTCACCCAGTGGCTCATTCCAGAAATCTGAAAATAGTCTTTAATGCTTGTTTGTTTCTTACAACTTACATAAAGTATCCTAAAGTCGCAAATATGATTTCTAACCATTTTTTCATTTATAAATTTCTCTTTATTTTATCACTTTCTCTGAAAACTCTTACTCCTTTTATTAACTCATATAGCAATATTTTGTTGAAAGAATTAAGTATAGTTCTCATCCCTCTTCAAGGAAATTTCTTGATGAAACAGACAATTACAGAAAACAAAATCCATTAACGCCTGAAACTAAGGCTCATAGAATATTGTGGAAGAAGGTGAAAAAAGATTATAAGAGGCAGAAGAAAAGGGAGTTGAGTTTGTCCTGAGTTAGCGTCTCCTAGTAATGTCAGAAGCTATACCTCTAAAGCCTCACAAACATGACTGCACAAACATGAGATGAATAAAGACAGCAACGATATTTATGCCAAAATGAACAGGGAAACGAATGGGGCTTCAACTTTACAAAAAGAACTACAAGCAACTAGAGAATGCTGAGAGTTGAAGAAATAGTCTTCTTCAGGAAAGAGCACACCAATCGGTTATCCAGTACCATAGGATCAGCCCTAAAAACATGAATATAATTTAGTCTATACAGGCTGAACATGTTGTATTTAGAAAATATGTATGTATATGTACATATGCACGTAACAACAATTAAGGGAAAAAGAGGCCCTGAATTTTAAAGAGAGGAAAGAGGGGAATGTGGGAGGGCCAGGAGGAAGGAATGAAAAGGGAAAGAATGATGCTATATTACAATTACAAAAATAAAAAGTGTAAAAAGTAATTTGTTGAAAAGGAAACTGTCAATAATTCCACAATTTTTATAGGACACATCATTTTTTGTGTTGAGTTATTTTCTAGGAGTTAAAATCACATTAGTGACTTAAACAATGTCCTACTTCAAGAATGAGCATCAATTCGCAAAGAGAAGAAGAAAAAAAAAACCTCTCAAAACAATATTTAACTTATTTTAGTAATGAGACCTGAGAAGTTTACTCTGATATTAAGTAAACTGATATTGCATTGTTCATGCAAACAACACTGGCTTCAAATCTAGTATCCATCCAGCTCCAGGCAGGGAGAGGGGGAGATCAGATCCCTCTGCCTTATCAGACCCCTGCACTCACCTATGTGTATTTCCCTCTACACACAACTTAAAATAAAAAATTATTTTTACAGAAGTGTCAAGAAAAATGAAGAAAACAAGAAGTCAGGGAGAAGAAGCATAGTGATGAAAGATGTCATTTGACAATGATAACCTGATCAATTCAATCCCTATTAAACACTTTTCTGTTGCTTTATTTTCCTGTTAGGATAAAACCTACAATCCTTATTATAACTAACCTCACCTTGAGTGACCATGTGATATCATTCACCTCTACTTTCAAAAATATTTCAGTTTATTCATCTGTTATATTTTGATTACAGTTTTCCTTCTCTCCCAGATCCTCCAAACCACCCAAATTCACATTCTCTCTTTTTCTTATTGGAATACAAATAAACAACTAAAAAACAGTAAGGAAAAATACTGAGGAATTTAGTAACAATCTATTCTATTAACCATTTCAGTATTTTCACTTATGATATTGTTTATTTTTTTTATATAAACCCTTGTGGTCTTTTCAAAGTGTGTTTCCTTGTAATGGAGCTTGTAGGGAAGCATGAGTTGATTCCTACAGCTCATGTCTGTTTCATATGATGTCTGTAAGGGAAGGGTTTACTCTCCCTCTTCTCCCATGGCCCTTCCCTATTTCCCTGATAGGTGAGATCCTCCTCCCCTTCTATCTGACCCTAACCTATCAGGCCTCATCAAGGCTGGCTACATAATCTTCCTCTGTGGCCTGGCAAGGCTGCCCCCCCGCAGGGGGGAGTTGATCAAAGAGTTCATGTCAGAGACAGCCCCTGCACTCCTTACTATGGAACCCACATGGAAAGTGAGAAGCCTATTGACTTCCTCTGAGCAGGGTTCTAGGTCCTTTCCATGCATGGTCCTTGGTTTTTGGTCTCTGCAGAATTCCCTGAGCCCAGGATTTTTGGCTGTTAGTCTACTTATGGAGTTCCTGTCCCTTCCAGGTCTTTCTAACTCCTTCTTCTTCCATAAGGTTTCCTGTACTCTGCCCAAAGTTTGTCTATGAGTCTCAACATCTCCTTCAATACCCTGGTGGGTAGAGTTTTTCAAAGGTCCCCTGTGGAAGGTTCCTCTCCTGTTCCCTGTCTTCTCCTACTTCTGATATCTATCCCGATTTCCCCTTTGAATGAAGTTTCAGCCTCTTCCCTTGTTGTTTAGCTTCTTCAAGATGGTAGATTTTAGTATATTTGTCTTATATTATATGACTAATGTCCACTTATAAGTTAGTATATACCATATGTGTATTTCTGCATCTGGGTTACCTCACTCTGGATGAGGTAACCTCACTCTAGTTCCTACCATTTGCCTGCAAATTTCATGATTTCCTTGTTGTTTTTTTTTTTTTTTGTTGTTGTTGTTTTTTTTTTTTATTGCTGAGTAGTATTCCATTGTGTAAATGTACCACATTTTCTGTACCCATTCCTCAGTTGAGGGACATATTCTGGCTGTTACAAATAAAGCTTCTATGAAGAGGCTTGACCTCTTTGGCACAGGAGACAACTTCCTAAACAGAACACCAACAGCACGGGCTCTAAGATCAACAATCAGTAAGTGGGACTTCATGAAACTGAAAAGCTTCTGTAAAGCGAAGGACACTGTCATCAAGAAACAACAACAGCAGCCTACAGACTGGGAAAGGATCTTCACCAATCCTACAGAGGGCTAATATTCAGAACATAAAGAACTGAAGAAGTTAAATGCCAACAAACCAAGTAATCCAATTTAAAAATGGGGTGCAGAGCTAAACAGAGAATTCTCAACAGAGGAATACTGAATAGCAGAGAAACACTTAAAGAAATGCTTAAGTCCTTTAGGTATTTGGGAAAACGACCCTGAGATTTCACTTCACACTCATCAGAATCGCTAAGATCAAAAACTCAACTGACAACACATACTGGAGAGGATGTGGAGAAAGGTGAACCCTCCTTTACTGCTGGTGAGAATGTAAACTTGTACAACCAGTTTGGAAATCAATCTAGTACTTTCTCAGAAAGTTAGGAATAGTGCTTCCTCAAGCTCCAGCTATACCACTCCTAAGCATATACCCAAAAGATGCCCCATCATTCAGTAAGGACATTTTTTCAAAATATTTCAGTTTTGAAAAAAAAAATCATGGTCCTCCCATCAAAGTTCCTGCGTGATGATCCAACACTAGCCCTGGATTCCTCTTCCTTCTCATCTGTTCACGTGACTCCAAATCTCATAACTTCAGCTCTTCTGTGGACAAAATTCATTTACAGTTCAAAGCTTTTAGAATTCCCTTAGCATAGAATGTTTTCCTTCTCATTTTTGCCTCTCTTCACCTATTTCTGTACTAAACACAAATATTTTAAATTAAGAATGCTTTTTCTTTCCTTAAAAAATCTCTTAAGTCTCTTGACTTTTTTATAGCTTTTGGAATATGTAGCTAATAAGCAATTATATCACAGCTTACATGATTGAAAAGTTTAACTATTAGCAAGCAAGAGAGCAGAAGTACCAGAAGCCTGAAAATTTAATCCATATATGCCACTTGATACATGTTGGCTGCTCATCTGAGCAGAGTGGACTGAAACAGAAGAATGGTTAGAAATAGGCTCCGGTTCTTAGCAAGCAAATACGGGAAGCTTCCCAGATCAATATGGTGAAGCAACTGCATGAATAGGTTGAGGGAAAAGTATGTGCTCTATTTTAGATCTTCCTAAATTTTTTTTTTTTAATGCAGTTTATTCCGGAACATTGAACAATCCTCGGACCCTGGGGAAAGCCAGCCCACAGCTTAAATAGCCTCTGGGTAGCCAACCCAGGCGTGCCACGGGGGCAATGCAGATAGGTCCACATACATGGAAGCAAGCCAGATCCTCAGCCTTAGCCAAATGTGGAATTGTTCATGACAGAGAGCACTCACCATCTGATCTTCCTAAATTTAAGATGACTGTGGGATGTCAAGATTGCATTTGTCATTACTTAAGGAATTTTTTTGTGTGTGTTTTGTATAATGCCATTTTTAATAGAACCATGTCAACTCAGGTCCTGGAAAGGATATTCAAATCTAAGGATTCCCCATTTCCTGGTAGGGTGGTGATAAAGACAAACAACAAACCAAAAACTAAACTATATCCTTTCTCTGTCCAGCCTCAGTCTTGGATTTGCAAGCAATAGCTCAGAGTCCTGAATGCAGAGAAAGTGACCCCCTCCAAAGTTCAAAGTTGACTTAAACTCCACAAATGCATATGTTATTAAGAACTACTTTGAAAAACAAAAAGTCACAGCACCCATAACACAAAGCTAAGAGAAAAAGTATTAAACATTTAGATAGTTAAGTGGTATTTTAAAGATTTTTTTTGGTATGTGCTTGTATAAACAGTAGAGATTGATATAGATCAGTAGTTCTCAACCTATGGATAGCAACCTTTTCAAGGGGAGATGCCCCTGAAAATAAAAATACACGTCCCCTAAGAGCATACATTTCCATTAGCAGGTCTTAACATTATGATTCATAACAGAAGCCAAATTACAGTTATGAAGTAGCAACAAAACTAATTTCATGGTTGAGGGTGACCACAACATGAGGAACCATCTTAAAGAGGCACAGTATTAGAAAGAGAATACTATTTGTGTTATAATTATGAAAATGATAAGCTAAGAAGGGGGCTTAGCCCTTAAATTGATTGCCAAGCAAGTGTAAAGACTAGAGTTGAGAACCACTGAGAGAGATTATAATTTGTAGATGGAATGAAATTAAGTGACACTTTGACTTCATAAGTAGAGTCAACTGACATTTTATCAATAAATAACATTGCATTCTAAAGCAATGGAAAAAATTATATAAGGCACACTAAGAATGTATCAAAAAAGAATGAAAAAGGTTCCTTTTTCATGTGTAAAAGTAAGAATGTTTAGAGACATGGCTACGTCATGTGTGTCTCTATGCTACTTGACATTGATTACTTTTCTTTTCCCGAAATTTCTTCTTTTTCTAGCTTTTAGAACACACACAAAAACCCTTCTAACTTCTTTTCAGTAATTGCTTTGTTTTGTCATTTTTTCTTAAACTACTTTCCCCTTATTTTTTCATGTTTGTCTTTTGTAAATGTATGTATGCATATTTTTGCATGACTGTGTGTGCACATCATTTGTGTGTGTGTGTGTGTGTGTGTGTGTGTGTGTGCCCCCAAGACCATGGTATCAGAAGCCATCCTCAATTGCTTTTTCATCTTATGCTTTGAGGTATGGTCTCTCAATCAAACCCAGAGATCACACATATGAAACATGTAGTCTTGCTAGCCATCCTTTCTGGAAAGTGTGTCATCTTTCCAAGAATGGAATCGCAGACTGGCCACACCTTATAAGGGCATTTATATGGATCACAACTCTAGTCTTTACACTTGCTTGGCAATCAATTTAAGGGCTAAGCCCCCTTCTTAGCTTATCATTTTCATAATTATAACACAAATATTATTTTTTCTGTCTTTGGAATTTGGTCTATAGTTTTATCTTCTCTCTTACTTTAATGTCACCACTGAATGCAGATAACTCATAATTCACAATTCTTATCTCCGAACTTTCTCCATAAAACTGAACCATATGTCTAAACCTGCAGCCCTAGTTTACTTCTTCCTAGGACTGGTTTTTTTACACTAAACTCTGTAAAGCTACTCTACTCATGACTTCAAAATAGGTTCTTTTGCCTTCTTGTTTCATTTTATTTTGCCTGTAAAGAGGTTTCTCCTGTACCTAAGTTACCCTTGAACTCACTCCTGCCTGCCTCCACTCCCAAGAGTTTAGACTGCAGGTCTGAACAACCGTGCCTAGATCCTCAGCCTTCTTTTCAATCTCATCTTTAGTCTCCTTTGCACTAGCCACAGTTATGGAGGATTAGGACAGAGAAATATGGATGTTCACTCATATTCCTGCCCTAGCTAGCATATGTTTCCCAATTCTAGCACAGTCTTCTTCTTTCCCATTCTTTACAGTCCAACTAGCTTTCTATGGCTAACTCTGGAATTTCTTTGACCAACTATCGGCTATGAAGACACGGCCATGGTCCCAGGAAAGCTATTAGCACTTAAGCTCAAGACACTTGTTTGTTTTTTTTCCTATCATTTAGTATCACAGCATATTATGCCAGTCTTGTGATAAACAAACAAACAAACAAACAAACAAAGAAAAACTTATCAAGGGCATTCCTTTCCCACTGGATGATTTCACTGTTTACTCTCTTCGTCCCAGGGATGTAAATCAGCCCATTGTCCTGCTTTGTCCTGTGTGTCCTTGTTCTAAGTCTTGCTCTCTGGCCCCTTCCACATTGCCTACATATAGACACTCACATTCCTCCCATTTCTTAAGCCCCAGCAACACGTCACCTCCAAAGAAAAGACTTCACTCCCACAACTGGAAGAACTTTATTCTTCTATAAATGTAAAAGCATTTCTCTGAATCTTTCTTGTGACGATTAGCATATTCCATATTTTGAACAGTCCTTTGCATACATGCTGTCTTAGTCAGTGTTCTATTGCTGTGAAGAGACTCCATAATCATCATAAAATAAATGTTTTCTTATAAAATATTTATATATTTTATAAATATTTTCTTCTGAAAGAAAACATTTAAACGGGATTTGCTAACAGTTTCAGAGGTTCAGTCTATTATCCTAATGGCAGGAATCATGGTGGCACACAGGCAGACATGACAGCAGAGAGTTCTATATAAGGATCCAAAAACAGCAGGAAGAGAGAGCCACTGGGCCTGGCTGGGACTCTTAAAATCTCAAAGCCCACCCCCAGATACACACATCCTCCAACAAGGCCACGCCTACTCCAGAAAGGCCATACTTCTTAATCCTTTCAAATAGTGCTAGTCTCTGAGGACTAAGCATTCAAGTGTGGCCTGTGGGGGCATTCTTATTCAAACCACCACACATACCTTTGTTATTCAAGTAATTATTCAATACAATAATCTACAATCTATGCTCACATGCTACAATCCAATGCCAGAAAACAGGATAATGACTGCCCATGTGGGTATCTTTAGAAAAGCAACACACCTCTAAAGATAGGCTGCATAATGGTTTTTTTTGTTTGTCTGTTTTTTGGCAGGAGAAAAAGCTCGAAGAGTTTGATCTTTACTCCACTGCTAACCAGCTAGTTGTTTTTCAGAAGTTTGTGAAGTCTCTGAAGACTTTGTAAAATAGCATGCTGCTACTTACCTCTTTGGAGATTTTTGATAAAACTGAGTGAGACAAAACTTGTGTATGCACACTCAATGATTGTGTTCATATTCTTCCTTTCAATACATTTGTGGAACATCTGAAAAACTTTATCTTAAGATTTTTACCCAGGATCATCGCAATTTTGCCAGGGTAACAAGAACAACAACAAAAACCAAAAAAACATGAGTGGAAGAGAATTCTCCCAGGCAGTAAAACCTACATTGTGTTTTTGTCCCACTTATCAAGGCAAAATCAAGGAAAAAAAATTACTTAATTTATCTATTGCAGTTGGAAAACAGTAACACAGTATTGCATAAGAGTCACGAAGAATGAACAAAGAGGTGAAGTCATGACAAGTGAGTGGTGCTGAGGTACCTTACATCACTTCATGAAGTTTTCACTTGACTGCTAGAGAAAGCCCAATAACTGAAATTAGGATGTTGCTGTCTTCCACCATGTGACAAAGCTCAGATCAAGCTTACACATTTGGACCCCTTCTCCCATGTCACGATTGCCATGTTGGTGCACACACACACACACCCTTATGAGAGATACAGAATGAAACTGGCTATCAAAGTAAGTTGTCTTCTGCTAAATTTTAATTAGCTGATTCAAGGCTGTGGCAATGATACTGAAGGGTGTCCTAAGAAAGACTAAGTTTGATTATTTTGAGCCAGCGAATTATTCCTTTCAGTTCATGAAAAGCCACAAAGCCGTACTGTCATTTCAAGAGAACTTTTAATAATCTTTACAGATTATTCTAATAAATCATTATAAATAAATTACTCTTAGAGTGTTTTTCTCTGTATTGTTTGCCAGCCCCCACTGTACATAGAAAATATTAGTACATTTGTTATTACTTTACCTGTAGATTCTTTTGAAAGTCAATACCATAGACATGCAATACTATAGCAGATGTCTATGATTATGCTTTGACTTTTTAAGCAATTATGAAAATGGGGTATGTCTTCGAAGAAATGTCACACATGTATTTCAGTTCCATGTGACATAATAAATAAAGCAATAGCCACATGTCATGAAAGAGATCATTCCAAAGTTGTGTTAAGTTTTGAATAATTGCTAAGCCATACAATGGACTCACAGACTTGTTCATCTGATTAGGTTGTCAGAAACAACCCACTGGCAAATCATGCTAAAATGAGGGGAAAGGCAGTAAAATATATGCTACAGCCAGTCATTAAGAAATTAAAAACCATTTCTTAGAAAAAGCCCAATTACCCATGGAAAACTGTTGACATGTATTGACTTAAATTATCATCATCCAACCTCTTCTCTTTAACATTGTTCAACATGATTCCTAAAAATTTTGTGGTATTATTGTTACATCTTTAACCATTTTCTTCTTTCCTTCCTATTTATGTACAATACTTTTGACATAATTAATGCTTTCAAGTCTCTATAGTAATTCATGAGATTGTTTTGCTTTGCATATTAAATAACATACCAGATATACAACCTAACAGTATAATACATAAGAATGCAACAGACAAGAACCAACCTGTCTATCCCCAATTTGTGACAATTATTACACTTTTAACTTAATGACTATAATTCCTAACATAGGAACACTCACATCAGCATATCACTTTTCCAACTGCCCCTCAGATTTAGTCCTATGCCACAGGTAGCTGATTACTGCCAGAATTATATCCTACAGCTAGGTAATACGGAAGATAACTATATCTTATTCAATGAATAAGTTATTGAATGAAAATGGCCCCATAGGCTCATAGGGAGTAAGATTACAGGGATGTGGCTTTGTTGGAGTAGGTGTGATCTGGCTGGAGAAGGAGTGTTTCTGGGTCTAAGTTTTGAGGTCTCAGGAACTCAAGCCAGTTTTTTTTTTTTTTTCTGAACTATAAGCCAGTCCCAGTTAAATGTTTTTCTTTATAAGAGTTGAAGTGGTCATGGTCTCTCTTCACAGCAATAAAACCTTAACTAAGACAATATGTTAATCTGTGTATATAATGTAGTGATATTTTAATTTAAATGAATTAAAATATCTATTATACAAAATAAAATAAATAATTTATTTAAATAATTTAAATAAAACAAATAATCTATTTAGGGCTTTAAATTCATCTAAAATTTGGTATAATTAAAGCTCCATGTGGGGCTTAGGGAGTACACATAAAAATGATTTCTTAATTGACTTTCTCGAAGAACTGTACAAAGGATGTATTATCGTGTATAAGATATATAATTTTTATTGTCTATTAAGCACAACTCTCAAGGACCTTAAGCATAACTAAATGAGGTAGAATTACTATTAACTTTGTTACCAAGTGCCTGGGCTATTCTAACCAGCTGTATTGAGAATAGTGTTTTATGACAGCTCATGACGTTCTATGCTGAGCTTCCTTGACTTTAAACTTTTACGAGATTGCAAAGTGGCCTCTGAGACGGGTCATTATTCCTCACCTTTTAAGAAATAATGTCTCAGCAGGCTGTATTTGAACCTTTGAGCTCCAAATGGTGTTAACAGAGCAGTTCACTGACCTCAGTCTGGAACCTATTGTGAGGATTCTCAGGAACCTGGAACAATGGGGCAGCATGGTTTAACTGACAATATGGCAGAAAAGGCTGCCAGACAATGATATAAGCCCAAAGCTAGCCAACACGAATATTAGGTACAAAGAAGTGCCAAATCAGGGAAAGGTGTTAATTTGCATAAACCCAACCTCAGTGAAAATGGATAGAAGGTAGGTCCAGATGGAACAATTGCTCTCTCCAAACTTGAATATAAATTAGTAATAAAATAAAACTCAGACTCACAAATTTTTATACACATGCATGAAATATTCAAATATTTGAAAAATGAAAAAATGTGACAAAAATTGTGCAAATTAGAAATTAACATTGTGTCATGTATGTATTTGTTATAATTACAAATAATTTATGTTCATGTATGTATCTGTTAAAATTAAAAATAAATTATATTTCTGAATGTATTTGTTGAAATTAAAAATAAATTATAGTCAAGAACTAC
Source organism: Meriones unguiculatus (assembly GCF_030254825.1). NCBI lineage: Eukaryota > Metazoa > Chordata > Mammalia > Rodentia > Muridae > Meriones > Meriones unguiculatus. The sequence continues at coordinate 105,350,919 of NC_083354.1, forward strand.
AAAAAATAAAATAAAATAAAACTCAGAGTGCATTTCTCTTACATCGAAGATTCTAGTTAGGTAACTGCTTAATTTTACCAAATTTTTTTTTTTAAAGAAAATCACAAGAATGGAGGTTTTACAAATTTCTTTCATTAGCATGAACCAATGCCAAAACTGATGAGAAATAGCTCTCCCTAACTTACTGTATCCAGTTGGTCTGTGGAACTATAGTAGAACTATCACAAACAAGGAAACAATCTATCAAATTCATAAAAACACGATGAGTTTCCTTAGTTATTGCTTCAAGCAAATCTGACATACACTGAGAGTTTCTCCTGAGAAATTGTCTAAAGTTTAAACCAAATTTATCCTTTCTATAATAAGAAATGGAAAGATGCATAACCTTTTTAAAATATTGATTTTTGACTGTGTATATATGGGATTTTACTAACTGTAGAAAAGATCCCCGGTAGCCTTCTACAGGCTCCACTCTTCTCTCCATTTTGTTGATGATTTTAAGTCCAGCAATAAGATAAATGAATGACAAAAATTATGAACCTATAAATATTATAATGTTTAGCTGCTGTATTTTAAGCATGAGAAAGTTATTAGGATCCATCTACTAAATGGTGTATTTCCCTATGGCCACTTTTATACCAGATACTACAGCATGTGTAATAATTAACAGAATCAAGTGTAGTGGAACATACATTTTACACAGGTCATAGAAATATTAATAGTAAGTAATTCTTAGAACTATAAAAATATGATTTATTATTTAACCTTTAACAGTCATTCCCAGTGTTTTCCTTTGGCAATATGCTAAATACATTATCTTATATGATGGATAATCTTCATTGTCCATCTGAGAGGATCTAGAATCAGCTGGGAGACTACCTGAGAACATGTCTGTGAAGGTTTTTCAAGAGAGGTTTAACTGAGTAGAGATAGGAAGAAGCTCGTGAATGTGAGAGGCACCATTCAAGAAGGGGCCAGGACCAGTGACAAAGAGAACAGAAAGACAGCTAAGCACCAGGAAAATCACGGTAACCAGTTACCTCATGTTCACACAGCCTGGAGCTAGATGCATCTCATTGCTAGCTCTTCCCTGACATAATGGACCTTGCCTTCTAACTATGAGCCTAAGTAAGTCCTTCTTTCCATGGTTGCTTTGGTTGGATACTTTGTCATCTATTTTCTCTCTTTCTTTCTTTTTTGTCTTTTTTTCTCCACCTTTTAGATTCTAAGCACACAATTTTTTTATCCATGGTTCTTATTGATGAAAAGTAGGTGGGATCAACCAATCAATAGCTATAGTTGAGATTCTACATGACCAGCTGAAATTTTCCCATATAACAACAGAATAGAAACAGTTGGAAGTAGCAATAAGGCTGCTTAATAAAGATAGAAAATCTAGGGTTTTGATAATAGAAAGAGACAGAGGAGAAAGAAGTACTGATGAGAAGTTTCTCAAACCCTGGAATGTGAGAGAATGAAAATAACGAGAATAATGAGGTTTAATGTAGATGACAGGAGATTGAAAGGGGAACACTGAGAAAGCACCAAGATGTGAATGTCAATCCCAGTGAGATAATATTTCCAGGAAAAGGATAACAGCTCTTTTTCTTCATGTAACCGCCTTATGTTCATTATTAGCTAGACTATTTGTTAAATGGCAACTACCTTAATTTTATTGCAGAACGAGAAAGATAAAAAGTACATCTACTGGCAAGAATCAGTACACTGTGCAAAATATGATTTAGATGCCGAATAATACATAACTAGACACTGACATTGTAGAGAAAGATTCTCAGTGCTCTTGGAAAAGATGTCATAAGAATAATCCTAGAGATTATAAGTGGAAATTGAAATTGTATGTCTATATATAAATTTTTATGATATATATTTGGAAGTTAAAAATACCAAATATGTTTGGTTTTACACATATTTGTATAAAATGTGAATAAATTTCATGGTTCAAACAATCTTTGGTTGTAGCACAATTGAGAAAAAGCATACACATCTGATTTTTACAGATATTTTTAAATTCTTGCAATCTACATGATAAACTCCTATTCATATATTCTAACTTAAATATATATCTTTGAAATATATCTTTTAAATATATATCTTTGATATAAATATATATCATTGATGTTACTTACAACTTACAAAATATTATTTACATATTCTCTCATTTGACTTTCAAAAGCTTCCGTGAAAGTTCTGGAAGAAGATATTAATTTCTTTTTTAATGCTCACTTTCTGGACTCTTACATATATTCCCAATGATCTCAACTTTATTCTTTAGTATTTGTTTTGTTACCAAAGTTCTTTTGTCTAATGGAGCAATAATTAGTGTATTATAAGTAAAGGTTTTTCTCTTCTGACTTCATACTTCCTATAATCTCCAAGAGGCTATATCTATAAATCCTACAAACATAATTGGGTGTACTGGATCAGAAATTAGTCATACTTTCTTTGTAGCACCAGTGGGGATGGTGTGTTACTCATTCATGATGGTATCTATTAAACAAAATACTCTCTTTAAAACATCTCAATGTGTTTTTATTGAACTGCTGGCTGTCTTCCAGAAGAATAGACCCATTCCAAGAAAGCATTCTGAGACGCTTGGTTTTATTTGTAAGTAATTTTTCTCCAAATGACCCTTCAAGTGTTAGAGTATCCAGTCCAAGGATAGTCCTGCCAAAAAGCCCCAACAGGACAGCCACACTCAAATACTCCCAAAGGAGTTCCTGTAACCTGACCCCCTTCCTACCTAGCCTTGCACATTAGGACAGATAGTAGTCAAAGCAAGGGCGTTGCTTCTGAGCTTCATTTCTCTTGAAAACCAAGAGACCTAAATCTGTGAAACATCCCAAGATCAGAGAAGCAAAAAAGATTCCAGCTTGAAATGTACTTATTTTGCTCATATTTAAAAAAAAATCCTATTTCAAAAATAGCTATTAAATGTCTCACATACAAGACTGAATTATATGTATTAGAACAATAGCTATCTACAAACAAAATTTAAACATGTTTATATATTGACCCAGTCCTAATATAAAGGAGAAGTGAAAGAAAAAGAATATATGGTAAGTTAATACGTGTTCATTTCACTTTGATAAACTAAAGTTATGACCACTTATGCAGAATTTAACGTACATAAATCTGTTTGTAAGGGTATTGACAGGTAACTCTCATTTAACAAGGAAATTTCTTATTGGTGTTATAATATTTAAAATGGTAGTTAACTAGTAACAAACTACAAAACAAATGAAAGTATTAACTTTCCTAGGTGTACCTGATAACGGAGAATTTTATTATATACTAATATTATAGTTAGAAGATCCTTTATTTATAAACAAAACTTTCCTATAAGACAAAGAAGTTTAATCACTTAGCATAATTGCTGTACAGAGTCATTATAATTAGGAAAGAAGACTGTTTTCTTCATGTATAACTGTCACACTGAAGTTGTCTGGTAGATCTGACCCCCAATAATAAATATCATTAGTAATTGCATATCACTGTGACCATCAGCAATTTCTCCATAGATTTACAAAATACCTTTGGCTGAATACTTTATCTGGTTAAAACCTACAAAATTAATCCAGGCCTCTGACTTTAACTCCCTTTACTATTTTATGATTCTAAATACCCACCAGCTGCTCACAATAGGAAACAGAGCTTCATAGCACCTAACTTTCCAGTGCCACAACTTGTATCAGGATCTTGGAGATCTGATATGTTTATATTTATGCTCAAACTATAAACCTCATGAAACTGAGGAGGAATATGTCTGTTTGACCTTGTGTTCCTAGGGACAAACCTGTTCTTAGCACACAGTAGAAATTCAAAAATAAAGGAGTATTATTAAAGAAATGAGTTTCCTTCTCTCAAAAAGTCACAACTTGTGTGTTAACACCTCTTCAGTGTTCAGATGCTTAGATGTTGATCCCCGCGTTTTCAGGTAGGTTTACATGACTTTACGTTCATCCTTAAAAATCTAAGAAAAAAATAGGGATAGTGACTAGTGATGGCTTGTCAAATAAACATAAGGACTAGAGTTCAGATACAGCATCCATGAGAACACTAGTTGGGACTGGCAACCTATCTATCTTCTCAGCACTTGGAAGTTGGAGATGGAACCCTCAGAGGAAATTAGACTAGATGAATTTGTGAGGTCTGAGTTCAAGTGAGAGATTTTTGCCTCAACATACAGGGTAGAGCAATTGAGAAAGACACCCAATGTTAACCTCTGAACTCTGCATGTGTGCATGTACCAGACACACAAACACACACACACACACACACACACACACACACACACACCTAGGCACACTCAAACACACACACACACACACACACACACACACACACACCTAGGCACACTCAAACACGTACATAAAGGGAAAAAAAACTTGGGAGAAACAGTCAAATTATGATCTGTCATTAAGATAACTTGACACACATTCTTTACACACATCCAAAAGAATGTTCATTGACATCATTTTGATGCGATGTGGCACTTTCAAACTCATGGAGAATTTTGATTATTTTCTTTTTTTATTATTATTTTCTTATATTCTATTTCATTCTACCAAAAATTTTGAGGTATATAAAATGAAATAAGTATTTATTCTTTTAGAAATCATTGATCTTTTGTATTTCATCTTGGAAATAACCAAAATTAATTAATCACAATTCAATATGACTACAGGAGTAAAATGTCAAACTGTTGTAATAAAATTGAACTATTCAAATATATTACAAACCAAAACCTAGGCAGATGATCAATCACCTTCTCTGCTTTTTCAGATGGCTGAAGTCCCATCTCTTAGAGTAATGGAAGACTCACATGTTTGATAGTTAATTGTACTTGACTACTGTTTGGCAATCAACCAACTCCCTGGCCTGAGGGCAGACCATTCTGTTTAATGGTTCATCACCAAGATCTCACTAGCATGATAGCATAGATCACACTGATATGGAAAAAGTGAAAAGCTGAGATTCAAGCCCATCTCACCAGCTAGAAGTTTTGCTTACTAAACAGACTACTTAGTAAAGGGAAATAAAAGGAGTGATGAAGACCAATAGTAGATTAAATCAAATATCAAACAAAAGATTTTTTTATAGGAGAATACTTTTTATCCTTTTCACTTTTATTACAACACCATATGTTTCCTATTTTAACTTTTCTCTCCTATACAACAATTTAGCTTAAAACTATAACAATGACACATGCAGTAGATAAATGATAAATAAACTCATTCCAGGTTATAGTTTAAAGTTTGAATAGAGAGTTTTACCAAATGGGCAGCTGTTTTTGTCAATGTAACTATCTAAATTAAAAAAAAAATACCTTAGGACAGGAACTCCACAAGGAGAGCAACAGAACCAAAAAATCTGAACACAGGGGTCTTTCCTGAGACTGACACTCCAACCAAAGACTATACATGGATAACCTAAGACCCTGCACAAATGTAGCCCATGGCAGTTCAGTATCCAAGTGGGTTCCATAGTAAAGGAACAGGGACTGTCTCTGACATGAACTGATTGGTCTGCTCTTTAATTATCTCCCCCTGAGGGGGAAGCAGCATCACCAGGCCACAGAAGACAATGCAGCCACTCCTGATGAGACCTAAATGACTAGGATCAGAAGGAAGGAAAAGAAGTCCTCCCCTATCAATGGACTTGGGGAGGGGCATTCATGCAGAGGGTGGGACAGGAGGAGGGAGAGAACCACAGGGGGGATACAAAGTGAGTAAAGTGTAATTAATAAAGAAAAAAAATACCTTCTAAAATTTGTTCTTAAAACATTAATTTTATTTTATAAAAATATTTAATCACATATCATCTTTAAACAACTGAAAAATTAATGTTTTAATGTATTTTAAAAATGTGTGCCTAATTGTATTTTCAATTAAAGCTTGAAAGAAGATTGGGGAAGGTCAGTATTGAGCATCAGAAACCAGAAAAGGTGCCACAGATCTCGCTGGAGACACTGCCAAAGTCACCGGTAATTTCCAAGACAGACCTAACAATGACATCTACCTGAGAAAGCCAATCATAGGGCAGGAAAACAAGCTTTTCTCCACTTGAAATGGAGAATTTTAAAAAAGAATTAGAAATCATGTTTAGGTTTTGCTCATGTTTCTCTCTCTGGAAATAATCTCTTCCCTAACATCTTTTCATACCATTTGTAAGAGTATTTCTTGAGAGTCGTGGCACTGAAGTGCCTGCAAAGTTCAGACAACTTTCTTGTCCTTCATGCCCTGCCCACAAATGATGTATTGCCTGTTTCTCCAATCACAGTGTCATGCTGTAACTTACTATTTTCCTGCCATTTTTCCCCCCAAGAACTCCATGAATGGAACAACTCTGTTCTTGCATTTGCATCCGTGGCACTTGCAACAGATTCTGACTCCTAACAGCAGTACAATATATATATATATATATATATATATATATATATATATATATATATATAGTTTTAAATTAATGAAATCTATTTCAAGAAAAACTATGTCTAGTGACTATGATAAGAGCAAAAGAAAAATCAAGACTGTGAGATCAGAATCCAAGATGACATAAATTCTCTGACTACAGGTAGAAAAGTCTTTGGTCTACAGTTACCCATTGGCTCAGGGCTGTCTTTCGTGGAGAAGTCTTTTGCTACACTAACAATCTCTTCATTTTCAGGACCTGTTCTTAGTGTTCTACCTCTACCTTTTGCCTTTAACATACCTACTCTCCTGGGATCCTCATGGCCTGTCCATTTTAGCAGGAATTCCAGATATGGTATCTTCCCTTTGGATCAAGAGGTTAGCAAACTTGGATCAAGTTAGTTGTATAAGTAGCAGCAAAGCATTTACTGCCATGAAGTTCCTTCCTTATCCATCAATCATGGGGAGAAGTTGGGGTGTAGAAGAGCAGAATGTATCGTAGGACTTACTGGGGACCAAACTTGAATATCCAAAGAGCTTTTCAATCCTCAATGCTTGTCAGAAGTTTCCTAGCTGCCAATGACAATTCTAATAAAGCTCTTTCTGAAAAGGTATGATCTGTCATGGAGAAGCCATCTTTATAGACTTCCCTGTCTGGGTGCAACCAGTCTCAGTAAATGAACCAGTGCCTCCATTCTTTCCCCCTGTATAGTTCCTGACTTCCTTCTACGACATTGGCATTACCTCCCATAGCAGTCATAGGTCCCTAACACTTCCCATGCCCTTAACTGTTTCTTGTCTGACTTCTACTACAGGCCATGGAAATGTCGAGAGCTGAGTTGTATATATGCTGTCCTGTGGGTGCCCAGCCTGGTGCCTTGCATCTAGAAACATGTTATAAGGTTTTCAGAACGAATAGATTACTGCCTGGAAATCCCTGTCTGAAGGCCATTCACATTTCTGAATTAAGAGTTGGTCATTATGTGTATTGAATAAACATGGATAAATGGTGGTAAATTTCTCACCATTATTGGAAAAATAATCCATGCTGGGGTCAATTAAGTAAATGCAAAGAAAAGTATGATATTAATTTCAGGGTATAGGCAGACGTAATAACCTTTTAGAAATTTCAGCAGTTTTCTGTGACTTTTCTTTAAAACAGAGACAAGAAAACACATTTGTGAAGTTAAAAAAGAAAAACAAGTTCATAAGTATGCAAGCACCAGTAGCTGCATAGTGAATTGGACTCTGAACTTTTTGTATCTTATAAATAATAGGGAAAAATAGCACAACGTGTACTCAAATATTGATATGTTTCTTAGGAGCCTAGTAGTGATAATATCAGGGAAATAGTTTGAATTTGTCAACTTAACCATTTGCAAAACTGAAAAGAGTTTGTATATGAACTCAAATTTAAAACAGATGTTTTGTAGCTCATATAAATAAGCAAAGGTGTATCGACAATGGATGTGCGAGGGACTCTATTCTTCCCGTCCCATTCCATCCATCCCTCCTATTCCTTATTCCTGAAAACAGATATGGAAACCAGTAAAGAAAATATGGGTTGAACACAGGTGACAACATGCAATGCTATACATTTCAGCAAGTGAAATTATTCAACAGGAAGAGGTCACAATAAAGAGATAATACAATGTGGAACGAACAAGCGATGGTTGAAATAAAGAAAGGAAGTGCGCTGGGGATGTAACTCGGTAGTGCGCTTGTCTAGTGCACGAGAAGCCCCGCTTCATCTCCAGCACAATATAAGATGGGGCATGGTAGCAGACACTGTAGCATATTCCTGTAATTCTATCACACAGGAGGTGGAGGCAGGGTGATCAAAAGTCAGAAGTTCAAGTACAGCTTCCCTAAATACAAGTACAAAGCCAGCTTGAGGTATATGAGACATTGTCTCGAGGAGTTTGGGAAAGATGGCTCAGCAGTTAATCATGCTTGCCATTCTTCCAAAGTACCCATATTTCCATTTCTAGTCCCTAAGTTGGCTGCATCACAACTGACTGTAGCTCAGGCCTTAGGAGAGCTGACACTCCCTTCTGGCCTTTGTGGGCACTGACAAACACTTGGCATATGCACATACATATATATACCCCCCCCCACACCCATAAATAATATTTTCAAATCTTAAAAAAGAACAGAAGTGATAATTATACTGTATATTAAGCCAAGACATAAATGATTCAACAATGTTCTTCAGGAGATAATGACCTCAGTGAACACTAAAAATAATTACACCTCAATGAATTTTCACCAAAATATTAAGTTTTCATTGAAGATTTCATTGAAACAAATTGATCTGGGTACATCTTCTCATAGTCTCTCGTAATATCAAAAACAGCATGGAACTCCAATGAAAAAAGTTGATGGCGATATCACCAGTCAAGGAGTGTGCAGTAACCCTAACAGAGGGAGGAGAATGACCTTGTCCACCATACTAGCTTACCATACGAGATCAGTATAACAGGGCTGATCTGACTGGACTGTCTGGGATACAGTCAGTCTGTCAGGCAACAGCTGACACTGTTCATAATTGTCAAGGTTCAACAATAAGGCTCACAAGACAAGTGCAACTCATAACACTAAAGGATAGATGATTTCAAAATAAGGTCATCATTTGACAAATTCGCATCAAGTGATTTCAGGAATCTCATGTTACATAAAAGAATTTTCAGTCTTTCAGACAACTGTAGAACATACATCACCAAATACTAGGTTTAATTTTGAATATATGAGGTTATTTATTTTGTATCATATATTGGGAATATGAATGTTTATCCAAGATTTATACTATCACTAGGAAAAATGCTTGATCTCTCTGTTAATAAGGAACAACAAACTAAAAATAATAATCACAGTCATTTATTACTAGAATAAATGAATGACAGGGTAGGGATGTTCTTGAGGGTTGCTAATATAATAAACAAGTCAATTCACCTAGCCAAAAATTTACAGCATGTGTTAAGACATATGCATAACTGATTCTCTTCCTCGGAATTTTTCAGAAAAACAAACAATCTAGAGTCAGCTGCTGCACAGTGGGTTGGCTAAGGAAAATGACTGTGCACTGTATGTCTCTAAGAACTAGAAGAAAAGTAGTTCATATGCATGGTTCAGAGGGATATGGTGTGCTCAGCATTAGTGAGGTCATGGGCTATATACTAAGTGTTCCCCTAAGTCCTCCAAAACCAACGAAGAAACAATGTTGAATGTTTTCCACACTAAGCTCTAACAAATGTCTGAGATCGATAAATTTACCCTGAATAGACTATTGCAAAATATTTAATTGTATGAAAACATCACAGGGATGCCTGACAAATACATGCACTTACTAGTTGCTTCATAAAAATAAAACCAATAAAAGTGAAACAATGAAAAAGTATAGCAAAGGCTGTAGCGAACAAATATGTTCATTATTTACACTTCTTATCTGAGGATTACATCTTATACTTAATATGTTTTAATTCTCATTTTAATCACAAAAAAACAACTTGTAAAAACAGTCTTGGAAAGACTAAAATAATTTTTCACAATACAATGGGCAGAGTCAAGAACCAAAACCATGTTTTTATGATTCCAAAGTCCTAATAAACAGTTTATAAGCCAATTAATTTCACATAAAAAGCATACTAGGACAAAATAAATAGCACTGATGACAGAGACAACACCAAGACCCCCAAAGAAACAGAAAATGTGCTGCAACCAGTTAGAATTGACGTCACCACAAAGACCACTTGCAGTCACGTGTTCTCAAAAAAATTATATAAGCATACAAAATTTTCACTCACTTTATTGCTAGGTTGAAATTAACAAACTTTAGAGCTACGATATGTGTATAATGAACTATTTCTGAAGCAATCATCAATCTTCTTTATTTGTCTTCATGACAATTATTGATTATTATGAACATCATTGTCCAAATTTTAGTCACCATCCAGTTTTCAAACTGGATTCCAATATCTTCCACAGGACTTCAGGGAGGCCACCATTGAGGTTCAGAACCCTTTTTTTGGAGAGCTACAACTTTAACAACAACAACAACAACAACAACAACAACAACACACACACCCAACACCCTCACAGACACACATACACAGTGTTCTAAGTATGGAGAAAATCCCTGAACAGGCTCAGAGCTAGTGCCAATTTAGCATTCTAGTGTCAACACTGGCCCAAGTAGTCTTCACAAATTAGCTATGATAGTCACCATTGCAGCAAAAAGAGTGTCTGAGAGTCACAAAGCGAACTGAGTGCCTTCTCTAAATCATAGTCCTAGTAAGAATATAGCAATCGACTAGGGGAGGGGCACAGGAGGAGAAAAGCAAGGGAGGACAGGATTGGGAGGGGATTAGGGAAGGGGCTATACAGCTGGAAATCGAAGTGAATTAATTGTAATAAATTTAACAATAAATTAAGAATAATTTTTTTAAAAAAAGAATAGAGCATGCAGAGAGTGATGACATATTGAAACAGAATGCACTGAGTTCCGACAAATTACTGTTTTGTGTCACCTTTACTGCTATATCTCCCTCTTACTTACAGTCAGAAAAAAAAAAAGCTAAATGTTAGAAAAGACTTCCACCAGAGAATGACATAGGGATATCAAACAAATGTTAATTTGTCCACACCTTCTGCTTCTGATGAACTGCCAAGAACGCCATGCCCAAAGGGACTCTGAATGACTGTACTAATTATATTAATTATGAATGTGTATCTGTAAGTTCAAGAGAAAGTAGGAGTTGTTTACAATTTGACTGTATTCTTTGCTGGCATTTAAATCTAATAATTTCAGTTTTGTTTATATTTTATTTTTTCCTTTTTTAATTTAAATTTATTTTTTTTTAAACTTATTCACTTTACATCGTGATCGTAGCCCTCTCCCTCTTCTCATCTCTGTCCTATCCTTTCTCCCTCTTTCCCCCCAACCCCATATCCACCTTCTCTAGTCCTCAGAAAGGAAGAGCCCTCCTCCCCTATCAACTGACCCCAACCTATCAAGTCCCTGCTTCCCTTTCTAGGAAACCCACTTGGAGACTGAACTGCCTATTGGCTACATCTGAGAGGGGGGGTGTCTAGGGCCTGTCGATGCATGGTCCCTGGTTCATACATCAGTCTCCGCAGGCCCCCCATGAGCTCAGATTTGTTGGCTCTGTTGGCCTTCTTGTGGAGCTCCTGCCTCTCTGGTTCCTTCCATCCCCCCACTCTTCCTTAAGACTGCCCATGCTTTGCCCAAAGTTTGTTGTGACTCTCAGCCTCTGCTAAAATCCCCTAGTAGGTGGATGGAGTCCTTCAGTGGGCATCTGTGGTAGGCTCCCACCCTGCTTCCTCTCTTCAACTGCTTCCAGTGTCTACTCTATTTGCCCATTTAAATGTGAATTAAGATTCCCTGCATTCTGTCCAAAGTTTGTTTATGAGTCTCAGTATCTGCTTTGATACAATGCTGGGTAGAGTCTTTCAGAGGCCCTCTGTGGTAGGCTCCTATTCTGTTTCCTTGTTTTCTCCTTCTTCCAATATCTGTCTCGACTGCCTTTCTCAGTGAAAATTAATCATCTTACCCAGGGTCCTCCTTCTAGCTCAGCTTCTTACAAGGATAGCAACAGAACCAAAATATCTGGGCACCGGGGTCTTTTCTGAGACTGATACTCCAACCAGCACCATGCACGGGGATAACCTTGAACCCCTGCTCAGATGTAGCCCATGGCAGTTCAGTATCCAGATGGGCACCCTAGTAAGAGGAACAGGGACTGTCTCTGACATGAACTCAGTGGCTGGCCCTTTGACGGCCTCCCCCTGATGGGGGAGCAGCCTTGCCAGGCCACAGAGGAGAATAAACAGCCAGTTCTGATGAGACCTGATAAGCTAGGGTCAGATGGAAGGGGAGGAGGACCTCCCCTATCATTGGACTTGGAGAGGGGCATAGGAGGAGAAGAGGAGGGAGAGTGGGATTGGAAGGAGATGAGGGAGGGGGTTACAGCTGGTATAAAAAGTAAATAAACTGTAATTAATATAAAAATACAAATTGAATTTAAAAAAGAAAAAAATGTGAATTACTCATCCTCTCTAGGGTCCTCTTTGTTACTTAGGTTCTTTGTGTCTGTGGATTTTAGTACAGTTATTATGTATTATACGGCTCACACCTGCTTATAAGTGAGCATATACTGCACTTGTCTTTCTAGGTCTGGGTTACCTCACTCAGGAGGCTACACACAAGTAAAATGTAGACAAAAAGGTTTACCTGGATAGTGAGCAGAGAATAACAAACCCATAGCCCTCAAACCACATTCAAGAAACTAGGTTTCTGTTTTCCAGAAACCTCTGAAAGGTTTTTTTGCCAACAAAATAAGAAATGACTAATATAAAAAGAGGCCGTATACAGTTCCTTTGAAGGATGAATCGTTATTTTGTCGTGTTTATTGTTGTTTTCAAAGAATGCTTAAAACTGTTTGGATGTGTCCAAAGGGAAAAGGATGTTGTGTAGATTGAGTCTGGAGTTGAGCCCCATCACCACCATGGCTGCATTTCACAGGTTCATCTCCATATTTGGCAAAGATTTACTGAGAACTCTAGGCAATAGGAAAGCACAGTAAAAATATTTTCCAGAATGTACAGCATATTTTGAATATTAAGATAACAAATAACAGAACAAACAAGCAAACAAAAGAGATAACAAATAACAAAAAGGAAATTCAAGGGATAGAATTCAAGGGATTGGCTGAGAGGCAGGAGGGAGCACCCTTTTCCCTGCATTTAAAAAGCTAGTCATCATACCTCTTTACAAGGCTATCCTGGGGATAAGGTGTGCATTCTTTCACTCAGATTAGGAGGGGCTATGTCAGACACTTTCATCTCTTGAAGTTGAAGATAACTGAATCCAGAGTCTCAACACTACTCAGACCAAGTTCCTTTGATGGGAAATGTTTTACTCTAACAGTGTCAGCGGGCATTCTCAAAGCCAGGGTAAGTTCTTATATGAAGTCCATGTGATTTTAGAGCATCCGTTCTAGACATGAATGCAGAAACTCTCCTTGGATGGAAGATATCCCCTGGGAAGGCTTTCAGAGAACCACAAGCTTCCCAGACCCTGATCGTAGCTAATCACTAACAGGTTAGCCCTTTGGAGCACAGCGCAGACTAACAGAGAAGGAATGTGGTCTCTGCTCTTACAGAATTTTAAATAAAGGACAAAACACAGAAGGTTTTTTTTTTTAATTTTTTTCTATCTGAATTAATGGCACATTATCGGTTTGGTGAGAAAAATATGAGGTAGAATTAATATGCTTCCAGATATATGACATAGCTTAGAAGTACATTTGCCGCTGACTCTCTGCAAAGAGCCTGCACAGTCTTACAATGCAATAAACCTCTTGCAATATAATTAACCATCTATCAAAACATCTGAAAACACTGGAAAAATCTTACATTATTTTATTTGTACTGAATTAGCAATTAACTCAGCTCAATAAATCCAATTCTATCCCCAAAACACCTATAATAAGATAACCTACATGTATTTGAGTAAAAATGGAAAATAATTTTATAGTATAATATATTTTATTCATTTCATTTATCTACATAACAGGCATAGTAAAATTTTGAAATCTGTTTCTCTTTGTTTTTAGTTCAAGGATGTTAGGGCACAAAATAACTGGTTCAGAAGTTCTTCTCAGGTAAAATGGAACCCTGACTTTCCACCCTGTTCCTTGTAAATAAATAACAGGCGATTCAGAATGTTCTGGTCACTGAATGTTACCTATAGTCCTGAGATTTTTTTGCCAAGAAAAGAAGCTCATGTGCATTGGTAGACTTCACACTTCTAAGGAGACAAGATATTTTGATCTTGGACAAGTACTTGGTCTTACTTGAAAAAAATATTTCAACTACAGTTTGAAAAAGAGTTGACTATACATACACTTGTATAATGCACTTTATTATCACAAAGGTGGAACAACAGACTGTGAATGAGTACTCAATGAAAAGGCCACCTTAAAGTTAAGAAATTCATATGTAATCAAAAAAGGTATACTGCACAGGAGTGGCATGCCAGCCTGGAGAAGGCATGAAATATAATAGTCTGCAACTGGTAGTTTTTCTTAAAAAAATAAAATAAAATAAAAAGTTGGATTCTTTTTTTTTTAATTTTAAATACAGTTTATTTATTTTTTATCCCAGCCGTAGCCTGCTCCCTCATTCCTTCCCAATCCCACCCTCCCTTCCTCCCTCATCTCCTCCCTGCCCCTCTCTAAGTCAACTGATAGGGGAGGTCCTCCTCCTCTTCCATCTGACCCAAGCTTATCAGGTCTCACCAGGACTGGCTGCAATGTCCTCCTCTGTGTCCTAGCTAGGATGTTCCTCCCACAGAAGAGGGGGAGGTCAAAGAGCCAGCCACTGAGTTTATGTCAGAGACAGTTCCTGTTCCCCTTACTAGGGAACCTACTTGGATGCTGAGCTGCCATGGGCTACGTCCAAGCAGGGGTTCTAGGTTATATTCTTGAATGAAGCAGTTGCTATAAAGTTTTCTTTCAGCACTAATTTCAGTTTGTTTTGCTAAGAATTTTTTTTTTTAAATCCGGATTCTAAAAGAAAATGACAGCCATTTGACAACTTAAATGTTGATCTAGATGTAACATTAAAAATTAATAGTTTCAAATCATGTAAGTTAACTTCATGTAATTTAAAATGGAGAACCACCAGTATGATTATGCATAGTTATTTGAATAAATAACGCAAAGGATTAAGTTCTTTAGAATGATATCATTATATAAAATAGACAGGCATAAAAAGGACATGGTAATCCTGGAGTAGAAGCCTTTATAGTACTCGGAAATAATGAAAATGAAAAAAAATGATATATTTAAGGAATAATCCTAAATGCAAGTTTCCAAAGTCTGGTCATTAGGTAGAAACAACAACAGAAAGATAGACAGTGGGTTTAGAACACAAAAGGGTACATGTTCTAACAGAAAGAAGGGTGAACTGGAGGTGTTGATTCATGAAGCAGCTGAAGAATATCATGTCAATTTTGTCTTTAGACTTTTGACCTGAGAAGTGTACAGACAAATATTTAAATGAACCAATTATAGTGCCTTAACTAAATATGATAATTTATTATGAAGTGAAGTTGTAGACAGAGGACAGACATTTTATTCTTCAGTTTTTCAGCATTTACTACTGTGTTAAACACTAAATACAAAGAACAAGACAGAGATGCATGATGGAAACAAAAAAGAGTATATTCTCATTACCTGAAGTATGGTCCTAACCAAAAACTTTAGGTTTAATAAAACAGGCTTTGTTTTTCCCTGTGGCCTTTACAGTTATGCAATCTTCATGCAGATATCTCTTGAGAACTAAATGGTAGAAAGGAATTTTCCAGATGCTGAAAATTTTGTTAGTCTTGGTTTCAGAAGTCATCATCAGTCTAGTTACCTTTCTTATTTTTGGAGGTGGGGGGGGTGGAGTGTATTGCAAAAAAAATAAAAATTTTACAAAACCATGCCAACTTCACGTAAGAACTTATCCTGACTTTGTTAATGCCCATTGACACCTTTAGAGTAAAACATTTCCCATTAGAGAAACAAACAAACAGCACACGGAAGAGGTTTTTCTTGTTTGTTGGGTTTAAACACTTTGTAGAAAAGAAAACGTAATAGGGTAAGGTTTTGTGCTTAAACGAGCCATAATCAGGTAAAACTAACACTGCATACCAATAGCCCAGTTTGGTTTAACTATCAGGGTTCTGTGGCTAGGTGTTTGCCTCTCATTAAGATGACTCCTATGCTGATGGCCCAGCACAGGCGAAAGTTCTGTGACAAAAAAATTCACCAGAGTCCTTCAGTATATTTTCTTAATATTAGTTTTTCTTTCAAACACTGTATTTTTATATGTAAAAAAATTTTATTGGTTCATATTTGACTAGAAAATTATTTTTTCTAAATTCCTAAGAAAAATAATGTTCAAAGCAGTATTAATCTTAAATATTTGAGACAAAATTTTTCCTTTCCAAAATAGAATAACTATCCAAAATATCCCAGGATATATTCCTCCATATTTTTAAGTGAAAATAATTAAAAATTTAAAAAAAATGCACTTCCAAAAAAGAAGTTTTGAAAACAATGCTTACTGGAGAATCCTGAATTAGCCATCTGCTTAGGATTTTCTATCATAAAACAGAATTTTTTGTTTGCTTGTTTGTTTGTTTTTGTTTAGATTTACTTTTTTAAAGGGAATTTATGCACAACAGCAACATACTTTGATTGTAGTCAGATGGAAATGTTTCCCGAACACTGAATTGTTCAAGGATACATAACCATAAGCCACTGTCAAGACTATAGAAACAAATGTGGTGCTGGACATTCCCAGTGCTATTCCCAGTTTATTTCAGAGATTCCCGGCAACAATGGATGTACAAGCTTCCCTTGCAGACTACGTCAGTTTGTTTTGCCAGCATTTTTTTTATTATTAAAAGTACATGCACACAGTGAGAATAATTAACAATTTTATGATCACGATATTAACCTTTGAAATTATTTCAATAAAAGTTCTTTCAATCTACAAAATTTTCCCTAGTTCCTATACCATTCCCTTTATCAAAGTTGTAACTTTTCCACCTGTATTAAAGATATATTTGGCAAAATTTTTCGTTATATCTTAGTATGCATAAAGAAATCACTCTCTTTATGCTTAAAAGTTAAGATGAAAATGTATACCCACATACATTTTACAAAACCAGGTAAAGGTGATAAAACAGGTGAACACATTTGTAAATCTCAGTTTTATCTCAGGGCCTTAAAGGGGAAAGCCACATAACTACATAGCACAGACCTGCCCTGCGACACATATGCTCTTCAGTATGAGTCAATTGTTTTAAGTCAATCACCTCAAATTGAAAAAGAGAAGAAAAAGAGAAAAGAAAACTAGACCCACATGAATAAGAATTACGTGGTTTCATACATATTTGGAAATTTGGGGAATAATAATGTGCTAAGAACAAAACAAATCTTTTCAACAAACATCCATTTGCTCCTGTCATTGAAAATCAAGATGCAGGTCCCCACCATGCCGATCAATGTTCAATGCTCAAGGGCAGAACAGTGGATTTGATGCCCCAGAAGGGCTAATTTTTAGACCGCACATCAACGATGAACAGTTATTTCCTAGGAGACAGAAGAACATTTCAGATTGGAAAAAAAGACTGAAAGTTCACATCAAGTGTCACCAAATGTAGAAAACATCAGTCCTAAGCCAGATTGGGCATCAGAAGGAAACCATATATTTTTAGGCCTACGTTCAGAAACAAGTAAGTGAAATGAGAGCATTTACGTCTCACAAAGAATTTAGTGATACTTACGAGACGGAGGGATTCTTATTTAGCCTCAGGGGGTATACACATCTTTAGGGATGCAGACTCTACATGGAGGGTTTACGTCTCACTAACAGTAAACAAAGGCATAACAAAAAGCCAAACCTAAATCCCATGGATTGTCACAAGCATTGGATTTACAATGGCCAAGTTATGGTCAGAAAACTAAAAGGAAGAGCATAGATGGTCAATGTATGATCCTTAAGCAATGAAAGGTTTCACTGTAGATAGTTTACCTTTTTTTTCAAGTAGCTGAGTTTTTCATCAAGAAAATCACAGTAGAGTTTCAGAGAATGAGAAATGAACACCAACACATCATAGCCCTAACCTTTTGGAAACACTGAAATTAAAATCTCTAGATTTACCTATCTTGAGGTTTCTGACCATTCTTTTTGAAAATTTATTTATTTTTATTAATTACAATTTATTCACTTTGTATTCCAGCTGTAGCCCCTCCCTCTGTCCCTCCTACTCCTTACCCTTCCTCCCTCTTCTTTTCCCATGCCCCTTCCCAAGTCCTCTGAAAAGGGAGGTCCTCCTCCCCTTCCATCTGACTCTAGCCTATCAGGTCTCATTAGGTCTGACCGAGCTGTCTTCCTCTGTGGCCTGGGTTTTTGATCATTCTTAGAAGTATTTGTATACAGCTTTGTTGACAATGTGGACATTACTAACTACATCAGATAAAAACAAAATCAACAAAATTCACCATCTCTGCTCTATTAAGTACCAAGTCTTAGCTAAGGAGGTAAAATGAGCTTAAGTTTGAGTTCTTTTCTCAGATTTCACTTTGCCATACACAGATTCCTTCTTCTGGACCACAGATGGGATCTTTGAAATTTTCCTTAGGAGACTCTAGGCTAATTCATTTGCCCACTGCTGAGTTTCATGTGTCCTAATATGCTTAAATTAAAATTGTGATCACAGGTGGCAGCCAAGTGCCTTCAAAAGATCAACAATATTGACAACCAGTTTCAAAACAGAGTTATGGCTCGTCTCACATCTATGTTTTTAGCATACAGTCTATAGTATGATCACAAGTGTATCACGGATGCAAGAAGGTTACACAGGTTCTTAGGCTCCCTGTGAGAGGTTCAGAGTTCCATTAGGAAATCCATATATGGCTCTGTCTACATGTCTACATGATTCAAGAAAGACTGAAATCTGTGACAGTGTCATTATCAAATTTTATCACATTACATACTTTCAACTTTGTCTCTATTCTAAATATCCATATCTTTCTATATTTCCTCATTAAAAATGTAAGCAGTGAGCATAAAAGGTAAAAGCTTAAATTATAATACAGCAAATACATGAAAATGATGTGTTTTACTCACGAACTTAAGTAAGCAACCTTTTTACTAAAAGGTGTGTGTGTGTGTGTGTGTGTGTGTGTGTATTGCCAAAGAGCTTGTATTTCCATAAAAACGATTCTAAGACGAACAGCAGAAAGGAAATACAAAGTGGCTTACAAGACATCAGGCAGTAATGCACCTCGGGAGGTCAAGCTGGGTTGCTTGATGAGGGCCTTTTGGTCACTGCCAGTTCCGATTTAAGAGTATGCTATTGATGGCCACACCAAAGAGGCCTGAAGGAAGTGGAGACTATTAAATCACTTGTTTACCTCAAGTGAGCACCAGTGGTACTCAGTCAATGATTTTATTGATCTGAATACTGTTCAATTAAGTGTGTTTATTTTGATTCTGTGATTAACATGCATTTGCAGAAGGCATCCTCACAGTGAAACACAAGTCTAAAATGAGCCCGTCCATTCCCTCACCTCCTCATGTACTTGTCTTTTCAACGTAACGGGTTATGCATTGAATGAACAAATATTACAGCATTTGAAAGCAAGATTTAGTGCAATGCATAGCCCCTTGGGCCTTCTGAGAACTCATTTCATCAAACAGTACGTGAACAGAAACGCAAACAAAAGTTAGTGATTAAACATAAGAGGCAGGTTTTGGATGACGGATACAGGTACAGTTGTATGGTTGCTCATGCGATAAATACAAGTGATTTCCCTGCCAAAGTTGCCAGATTTAGACTATTAACTCAAAATCAAACAAAGAGGGAACAGATGGTTAAACTAGAAAAGTAGACAGAGTTCAAGTTAAGAATTCTGTGTGACTCAGTGGTGTCACCCACTGATGTGTCAATACCATCAAATCTCATCCTTTTGAGGACTGGCTCTCAGCACACAATACCTCCATTTTCTGCTCATTCCTTTCTCTACATCCTTATTTGTCCCCTTCAGGAACACATTTGCTGTACCTCTTTATGTGGAAACGCTTTTTCCCCCCCAAACCAATCAACAACCAATCCCACATAACAATGCGACTGAGGAGAATGCTATTTCTGAGATTCTATCAATAATTTCAACATCCCACTGAATAAGACAGAAAAATATTACCAGAAAAAATGCTGTGTGGATGGAATTCTTCAGAATTAATTATGCTTGTCTGTAGTACACTTAAGGTTGATCATCTCTGAAGAGGGAGAATACAAGAATTCTTGTACCACTCTCTCCCACCCCACAAATGTGTATATTCTGCATTTTTTTCTGAATGGGTGTTATAGGTAATGGCAAACACTAGAATGAAAACTTTCTGATGATCTGTTTTTAAAAGTTTCTCTATTTCCTTTACAACACAGAACTATCCAGATTATTTAGCCTCTCCCAAGTGGCAAGGCCTGATTCGTCTTCTTAAAGCTTCTTGACATTTATCAACTGTCCTTGACTTCACCTGAAGATGCAAGAGTCTGTTCTTGAATTGTCTCAGAAGAACAATTGAATAACTCATTCTTGGTGGCTACACTAGATCTTGTGGCTGTAGCCTTCTCTTTGTGATGCAGAGTGAGGAAAAAACCTCCCTTAACACGGGACCTGACCTTGGCCACTGGAATGTGGTCTTTAAGACTCCTGCCTGAGTTGATTCTGAAAAGTAAAGTTTTCAGTTCAAGTTGCTTTATCTTATCCCCTGAAAGGGCTGTAGTTTCCACACTTAAGAAGTACATAAAATTCTTAATTTGAGTTAGTAGTTACTTAAATGCGCTAACTTGTACAGTTATTACTGAAATAATGTTTACTTTCATATGGTTTCAATAACATATTCCATTTTAGTGATTCTCAAGAAGATTTGAAAAGTAGTGTTTATAAAACAGATGTAAGAAAATTCCATCTTTCACAGATGTAAGAAAATTCCAGCTTTCACAGATTGGAGATTATGTTAACTCTCAATGCTAAAAAATGATAATGAATTATTAAAAATAAAGAAGCTCACAAAATAAACATACATATTTCACTCAAGGAATACAACAGTCTTTCCTTTTCATCTCGTGGCTACACATCCCCAGGACTCCATCCATCACTTTTTTTTCCATCTTCAAAAAATGTTGATTAGCATGATTAAAAACATTTTTTGAATAGTAACAGGAGTTTCTAAACAGGAAAGACTTATCAGTGGCTCTACCTTATAACCAATATTTGGAACTGAATGGACAGATTTATTGCCCATCTTCATTTATTAAAAGCAATCCATTTACCAGTACCGTGATCATCCATCACTTTTTGATTTTAGTGTCATCTGTTCTCAGTCTCCATATATTTTCTAGACTTGGTTCTCTTCTCAAAGCGAGTTTTCCTTAGTGTCCTTCCTCAATACTTTGCTCTCGTAATGTTTCCAGTCTTTTGTAATTTCAATTCTTTCTTTCTTCTTTTTTACTACTTACCTTGCATTCTTGTTTTCTTTGTTGCCCCGTCCCCAAGTTTAGATTTTCTTTTCCTTCACACTAATCCCATCAATCAATCCATGCCCACGTACTTCTTTTTTTTTTTTTTTTTGGATAAGATAACTTTATTATTTTTTTTAATTTTATTTTTTTCTTATCAGTTACATTTTATTAACTCTGTATCCCAGCTGTATTCCGCTCCCTCATTCCCTCCCAATCCCACCCTCCTTCCCTCATCTCCTCCCTGCCCCTTTCCAAGTCCACTGATGGGGGGGACCTCCTCCCACTTCATCTGACCCTGTTTTATCAGGTATCTTCAGGACTGGCTGAAAAGCCCTCCTCTGTGGCCTAGCAGGACTGCTCCTCCCTTGGGGGGTGGGGAGGTCAAAAAGCCAGTCATTGAGTTCCTGTTAGAAATAGTCCTTGTTCCCCTTACTATGGGAAACCAATTGGTTGCCCACATACTTCTTTCTCTCAATCCTGCCCTATCTTTCTATTTTCCTCTTTCTCTTTTCCTTTCTCTTTTACTCTCTCTGCCTTCCTCCTTTCTTCCTTCTTTTAAAGTTCTTCATCTAATATTTGTCAGCATGTTCTATGTACTGGACAACACACACACAAATACACACAAAGAAATAAGCAAAATTATTCTCATTATATGCTGACACAAACTTCAGTGACTAGAACTAAAAAAGATTTCCCAAATAAATGCATAATAATGCTGACACTGTTGACTTAGACTTCAGAAATATCCTTCCACAATAATTACATGTCACAATAGTTTAAAGATAACTAATTTTGACTTTTAACTTACTTTGTTGTTTTTTTTTTTTTTGTAATTCAAACAATGCAATTACTCAAATGATCTACTCTCACTGCTTTCCATAACGATCCAGTGATCTATAGTGCTGACTAGCAATTTTAGACCTAGTATAAGAATAGTTATAAGAATAACTATTATAACTAGTATAAGAATATAGTTATATCCCTTCTTCATAAGAAAGAACTTGTGACATTAAATTTTTAGCACAATGGGCAGCAACACCTATAAGAAAATAGAGTTTCTCATACTCCACTTATAACTAATATTCTTCCCTCTACCTATCCTCATCTTTGCATGTGTTACTTGGTCCTGTAAATATTACAAAGTTTAATTCAAGGGCCACCTGCAGGACATGTGGAAGCTGCTTCTTATAGTTATAGCAGAAAGAGCTCCTTATGCTCTAGCCTGATACTCTAGCCTGTCTTTGCAAAATTTCAACATTTTATTTATTGTTTCCTCATATAATTTGCTTTTTATTAGCACACTTTATCACAGCGACAGACATGGAACTAAAACACACACATATATAGCTGTACTATAATTCACACAGCTGTGAGTCTGAGAAGTCCCATGATCTATCATCTGCAAGCTGGAGGACAAGAAAAGAAAGCTGGTCATATAGTTCAAAGTCCTGAGTGCCAGACGCAAGATGATACAAATTCCACCTCATCTCAGAGAACAAGGAACACTGAGGGTAGGAAAAAAGTCTTATGTTGGAACGCAAGCAGTCAGCTGAAGAGCAAATTTATCTCTCTTCAACATATTTATACCATTTAGGCCTAATATAAATAGTAAACTCTTCAGAAAAACCCACATAGACATGACCAAAAAGTTAATTAGTTACTTGGGCATCCTTTAAGCAGGTCAAGTTCAGAAGAAAAGAAAAATCACTATTCTAAGTTCAATGGCCTTCCAGCCTACAAGTCCACCTTGATCACTTCCCCCTGGAGATGTGGCCTTACCAGGTCACAGAGGAAGAGGATCCAGGCTGCCCTGAGGAGACTTGATAAGCTAGGGTCAGATGGTAGGGAAGAAGAACTCCCCCTTTCCATGGTCTAGGGGAAGGGTATAGGGCAGAAGAGGGAGGGAGGATGGGACTGGAAGGACATGGGGGAAAGGGCTACAATCAGGATATAAAAATGAATAAATTGTAAAAACTAAAAATTAAAAAAGAAAGGAAGGAATGAAAGAGGTCACCATGGGCATTGGTTTGAGAAGAATGCCCAGCTAAGAGCAGATTTTAGGTACTTGTAACATGAGCAAGCAAGCACATGCTGTCATTCAAATGTCAATTTTCTTGTTTGTAATAATCACTGAACTATGCACATTTTGTCTAACCATAGACATTATGTATCTTAAATATACAACCAATTAAGTAACTGATGCAGAGTAAAACAAATTCTGACCAAAAGTCTAAATAAGATAGATGAAAGCAGGACTTCTGTAGATGTGATGGAAGGCCTAGCACCTTTCCTACTTTCCACCCAGGAATTAATACATCCTGGAATCCAAGAAAGCCATGGAAAAGTGATTGGAATCTTAGGTTAATTACTCTAAGTACAGACTTTGGCCTTGTGTGGAAAATTAGATTAATGCATAAAGTTGGCGGGACAACTCTGTTTTTTTTTTTATTTTTTATTTTTTTAATCTATTGTACTTGGTACTCTGTGGTGTCTTCCAACCTAGAAATTCATATGTTCTAGTTGTGAGGTAATTTTAAGACATTTTTTTTCGCTATTTTAGTCAGTGCTGTCTTTCAACGTTTCCTTCCTGGATTTCCTGTTATTTAGATAGCTTTCTCTTTCATTTTTATTACCTTTACTGACTCCAATCTGTGTCAAGTTAGTGATTAATAGAGAAGCAGAGTTATGCAGATAGTGCATATATGTAGAAGAGGGGAAAGTAGGAGAGAAAGTTGATTTAAAAAAATTGGCCATGTGATTGTGGAAGGTTAAGTACAAAAGTTCAATATTTTAAAATGTCACTTTTTCATTGTCATAAGCATGAACTTGTAGGCACATTAAAGAAATCGGTTACAAAAGGATTTAGCAATTGTCTGTGCCCCATTTTTAATTGGGTTATTTTGTTTATTGGTGTTTAATTTCTTGAGTTAATTATATGCTTTGGATATTAGCCCTTTGTCAGATGTAAGATTGGTGAAGATATTTTCCCAATCTGCAGATTGCCATTTTGTTCTATTGACAATGTCTTTTGTGTAATAGCCAGAATCTGGAAACAACCCACATGTCCCTCAACCAAAGAATGGATAAAGAAACTGTGGCACATTTATACAATGGAATACTACTCTGCTATTAGAATGAAGAAATCATGAAATTTGCAGGCAAATGGTGGGAACTATAAAAGATCATCCTGAGTGAGGTAACCCAGACCCAGAAAGACACACATGGTATGTATTCACATAAAAGTGGATTTTAGCCATATAGTACAAGATAAGCATACTACGAGGTACAGACCCGAAGAAAATAAATAAAATAGAGGATCCAAGGATGCACAAATCTCACTCAGAAGGGGAGAGAGAATAGGCAGAGGTAGTGGCTGAAGAGAGGGAACAAGGTAGGAGGAGGGGCACAGAGAGCTAAGAGGGTGGAGATTAGACCTGAGGAGAGCAAGGGAAAGAAGACAGAAGGCCTGTAGAGAAAAAAGAAATTGAGGGTGAATATATCTCTGTGACTAGTTGGAGATCTAAGTCAGAGTAGGCTCATGGGAGGCTATAAAGTAGACTCAAGCAGTGACTCCTAGTAACAGAGGTCATAGAGACTGGAGAGGACACCTTTCATTAGACTAGTCTCGTAGCAGGAGGGGAACACCAACCCATCCACAAAAACTGTGACCCCAAATTTACCCTGCTTAGGAGATGCACAGGGATAAAGACAGAGCAGATAGAGCACAGAAATTGAGGGAATGCCCAACCAATTCCTGGACCCAACCAAAAGCCACTGTATTGGATAGTGCCAACTGCTGACACTATGAACTATACTCTGCTGATATAGTAGACAGGAGCCCTGACAAAGTTGTCTTCTCAGAGGTTCTGCCCAGCAGTGCCTCAAAAACAGATGCTGAGACTCACAGCCAAACATATGGTAATGAGTAGGAAAGTCTTGTGGAAAAGTGGGAGGAAAGAGAAAAGGACCTGGAGGTGACAGGAACTCCATAAGAAGACCAACAGAGCCACTAAACAGAACCCAGAGGGGCTTGCTGAGACTACACCATCCACCAAGGACCATGCATGACATGGACATCAGCCCCCTACAAAGATCTAGGAGATGGACAGCTTAGGCCTCATGTGGATCCTTTAGTAAGAGAAGTGGGGACCAAATCAGACATTTGGACTCATTTACCAGCTTTTTGAACACTTCACCCTGGTGGGACTGCCAGCACACAGGGGAAGAAAACAGGCTCAGTGCTGATGTAGCTTCATGAGCTTAGGTGGATGGAAAAAGAAGCTCCCCTTTTCTGAAGAATAGGTGAAGAGGGAAAGGGGATGGAAGGAGGGTGAGAATGGGAGGGGAGGAGGGATGGGGCTAAAACTAAGATGTAAAGTGAATAAAAATAGGTTGTTTAAAAAAAAGAAAAAAAACCCTCTGACTTAAAAATAACAGATAACCATTTCTTAAGCTTTCAAATTCAACATAGACTGGGGGAGGGGGAGCCCTACAATCCAATGTCCTAGAACATTCTGTTCTTGGAGAAGCCAACAAACATCCTAAGCCTATTTCCTATGATGGTGATGTGCCTCGAAAGCCATGTACCTTAGTGATTGCTGATCTAATTCTTCAAACCAAGAAAGAACAATTTATAAATTAGGTACTCTGTTTGAACACCCTTGCATGAATCTATAAGAACTCTGGCGGTGGAAACAAAGATAATTCTCAGTTGAGAGCAGACCAGCTCTTCATATAAGCTCTGCAATAAGTCAGCAGGCTGAGGGCTGGAAGGAGTGTTTCTAGGCATATGAAGAGCCTGAGTATGGCTATATCTACCTCCACCCTACCTAGACATTTAATTTACCAGCAGGATTTCAGAATGAGCTTTTAAATCTCCACTTGCATCTTGACCTATGTGAATAAATTTTGGGGTTCTTTTCCCCAACATGCTCTGGCCAGGTCAGCGTAATTGTGTGCAGATCATCAAAAGGCTCAATCCTAAACTGGAGCATGGTTACACGTTCCTAAGGCTCAAGATATGCTAGATGTTCTGAGACTATGTCCAGGATATGGCTTTCACATATTTACAGGGGACAGGGCAGACAGAAGTTCTGGTAAGTGCAACAATGAAAATAGCAACTGGTACCTTTGCGAAGATTCCTCGCTCTTGCTATGCCTAAGCTTGTTCCTTCCTAACATGATCTCTGCTTGTAATGAAATGAGCCACTCAACTCTACAAACACCAATATATGCTGTGTCTTTGTTTAAGAAGTCATGCCACAGTGTCCCCTTCCAGAGGTGTTTGTGCCCTGACTCTTTGAAGTGTAGATCTTTAGATGCTCTCTGACTTGATTAATATTTAATATTTAATAATATTAAATATCTCAAATGTGTAATAGTTCAGATAAATATGAATTTAACCTGACAGAGAATGGGTACATTCAATGAAAGAAATAGTACCTCTTCCAGGTGGCTAAGGCTACTGTTAACAAGTTTAGATGGATTCTTGAGAAATAATGGTGAATATAACATTTTTTTTTTCAGAACCAGCCGTTCCTAAAGGGTGTTAAAACCAGCTCATTTCAATGGAATAGCATAATAGAGTCATAAAAAACAATTGTTATTTATTTAATCTCAGATTATGTTCTAGGCAGCATACAAAGAGATACCATTCATCATCTCATTTAATTTCCAAGAAAACTTTATTATAGAGGTGTTAAACTGTAAGAAAAGTTTAGCTTAAATGTTTATGTGTGTAGTCTGGTATCCCATATCCCTTTCATCTGTGATGACTTGGTGTTGGATTTGAATGTCTAAGAAGAAGTTTATGGTATCCCTGTAATTAGGTAATTTTACGTTACAATTGTTAAAACTGAAGGTTAAAGAGATTTAGAAACATGTTCAATATCGTGCAACAAAGTATTAGAGCTAAGAGTCAGAGGTGGCACACAGAGATATCTGTCAAGACACGGAACTGTCTAGCAAGCAATGGGTATACAACAGAAAACCTTGAAATATCCTAAATGTGATAGATAGTGTTGGTCTATACATACAATTGCATTCTGAGGCACAACTCATTGCAATGAAAAACATGGTTATGGAATGTATGATAATAAGAATGGAAATTTGAAGCTTACTACGCATATGGCTATATTATTTACATCACAATTACATCAATAATCAGATTCAGAGTGTGGAATGTTTTGCTTAAATGTTTATTTGTGTAGTCTGTTAACCCATGTTCTTATTTATGATGACTTGATGTTGGGGCCAAATGCCTGAGAAAAAGTTCACAGTACCTCTACAATTAGTTAATTTTTTTTTAACCTTGCATTTTTGAAAAACTTGAAGGACAACTTGTAACTTGAAATTAACTAGGAGAGGGGCAGCGGCGGGGAGAGGAAGGATGGGACCAGTAGGAAGCTACAGCCAGGATACAAAGTGAATAAACTGTAATAAATAATAATAATAATAATAATAATAGTAATAATAATAAGGGGCTAGAGAGATGGCTCAGCAATTAAGAGCAATGGCTGTTCTTCCAGAGGAACTGGGTCCAATTCTCAGAACCCATATGGCAGCTCACAACTGTCTGTAATTCCAGTTCCAGGGTATCTGACACTAACACAGACATACATTCAGGTGGAACACCAATGTACATAAAATAAAAATAAACAATAAATTATTTTAAAATAGTAATAATAATTTTAAACAAGAAGGAAACTATTGATTGGCCGAGCATGGCGCCACATACCTTTAATCCCAGCACTTGGGATGCAAAGGCAGGTAGATCTCTGAGTTTGTAGCCATCTTGGTCCACAAATCAAGTTTTAGGACAACCAAGACTACACACAGAAAAACTCTGTCTTGAAAAACCAAACCAACCAACCAACCAAACAAACAAACAAACAAGGAAAAAGCAAAAGTCAAAAAAAGACATCAGTTTATCCTTAAATAGCTTAAAATAAAATTGATTCTGTATGGTAGACATTTAAATTTTATATCCTGAGATCAGTCAAATCTTTGTCTATAGAGCTGGAAAAATACATGGACGAAGAAACCAGTGAGCCGGGCCAAGCCAACTGTCCAAGCCCCACTCACTCTCTACAAAAACCAGAGGCATAGAGAGGTTCTTTGTTTCTGTTCTTCACACTATATTTCTCTTTTGATCTGCTTGCTTAACATAGCCCCCTGTTTATTTGTTTAAGGGAATATGGCCCAGATTTTTCTATCAGTTTAATATTTCACCCTAATAAATGTTTTCTTTAGAAGACATTCCTGTCCACACACTGAAATTCAAACCAGAAGGGAAAAGTGCACTATGCACAAAGTCAATTCCATCAGAAATACACTAATTTTATTAATGAAATTGTAATTTACTGCTTTCGAGAATTAAATTCAAAACAACTTTTATCTCAAATATATTTTCTTCAAGGGTCTGCTTAACAACTACCGACTCTTGTAACACAGGTCTGTCAAACTATCTTTTTATATTAGATATACACGCCACTTCCCTTGACAGAAAGACATTCTTATGTTAAAGTCAGGTTCCTCTAAAAAAAAACATATTCTAAGCCCTAAAGGATAAACATTTATCCACTAAGACAGAAGGATAGAGATTTTAATGGCATCTTGCCTTAGGACTCAAAATAAATAAGGCAAAGATGAGTTTCCATCTTCCTACAACTAAATTATAGAGATTAAAATACACAAACACAAAATGAATGTGTCCATTTGCATATTATATTTTGCTCTTAAAGTTGATAGTGAAGATTAAGGGTCACCATTTAATCCTCACTATCCTAATCCCTAAAATTACAAAGACAGGCGTGAGTGCATGTCTGCAGCACTAAATTACCTTGAAAGAAAGCAAATTCCGGATAAAAAGGGAAGCATATTTATATTATGGTGATTTAAAATCTGTCACCTAAACACATCTTCTCCCCTCAATCCATTGACCTAAATTGCACACTAAAAGCTTGTTTGTCTGCAAATGGGCAGCACACACTTTGAGACATCCCAGAGAGTCTTCACTTATGCAGAATCACGCCAACTATTTTTCTGACTACAATAAACACTGTCTTGTTCATACTCCACAGAAACAGGAATTGTGTTATAAAACAGGAGACTTTCTTTACAGTTTCAAAACCATTTCCTGGAGAGTCAGTTATGAAAATTTAGAACTGTGGCTATAAAAAAATAGTGGCTGCGAAAGGACCTATGAAATATTTAATTAAATCCTACATAATCTAACAAAATGTGGCCATGCTATAAAATTCAAATGCAGTTAGACAAAAATAGGAACCATGGGCTTTTTAAAAAGTGGTTGACACAAACCTTATCGACAAGGTTTTATTTCCTATATATTCTTCAATGTTTTCTGAAATCTAAAGTCTCATGTAATGAATTTTCAAGGCAGAATAAATCCAACTTATAAATTCGTTTAGTGACTAGACCCTCTTTGATTCTTACCTTCTGTTAGAACACACATCAATATCTGTGTTCTGTATACAACAAAAGCCACAAGTAGCAAATCAAAATAGTATGTTCTTGCAAGCAGTCACATTTCCTTTTAGGTGCTGCAGAGTTTTCCAAGGATGCAGCTGCTTTAGAAGACATTTTTTGAATCACATTATGAACATCAATCAGATCATCACTCCGCAGTGGGTTCAGTTTCTTTACAAATCGGTTCCGCCGTCCGTCAGCGCTGCCACTAAAGCGTCATGCACATCGCTTTAAAATGGATCTCAAACAATTTTTGCAGCACTGAACAATAAGTTCCCTGTTGTTAAAAATCCATGCTATCTGTGTGCATATGTAACAATTTGTAAAACTTCAGGCAATATTAGGTATTATAGGAAGCTGTGGACTAAAATGTGTCTGTGTACTTAAATGTCTTTCAAAGACCACACAGTGTGATGCTAAATTAGTATGACGCTGTCTTTGCCAGTGTAAATACATATTCAAGTGTATTTCAAAGCACAAGAAATTTTTTTTGTCACAAATCCTCATTTTATGTAGACATAGAGAATACAATGAAAGAGTCCAATCATCTTAAAAGGGAGAATCCACAGCAAATGATCCAGTGATACAAGGCATTTCGGGGCCAGTTCCCTGCTGCTCAGTCACAGTAGTTACAAAAGCAGACTAATGAAGGCTGCAAAAATTATAATTAATTTTCATTCTAAGGAAGTCACCCCGCTCCAATCAACTGCCCATCAAATGTCAGTGTAAATTATGCTAAAGGAAAAAAATATTAGGCTAGATTTATAGAGTTAAAAAACTCCTTACCCTTTATTAAAATTAAGAATGCATATGTGGGAATTACTTTTAATGAACAGCAAATTACAATCGCTAAACTCAGTGAAGCATCTGCCCCTTTCTGTTTGTTTGTTTTCACAGACTGACTGGTGCAGAATGCACTGTCAGCTTAACTCCCAGTCAAAATGGCAGCCTGCCTCGTCACTGGGCTCTTGCATCCATAACATTTTAACAGAGAAATCTGTACCAGATGTTTTCAATTTTAAGAAGAGGACAAGTATGTTTTATAAATATGTTCTAAACATTAAAGGTTGGCATTTATAATAATAAGGTACATGCCTTTTTCAAACTGGAGCACTCAGATGACTAAGTACTCTTAAGCCCTAAATTAGCACATAAAGTATTCATAGACTAGTACCAATAAAAACAAGTCCTGATGTGCTTTATTAAACATTTCATTCAAGTAAATGTGTTTTGTCTCTATGCTCTAATAGGTGATCATTTGTTTCAAAGGGGCATGCATGTGGGCATTCAATAGTAACATCTATTATCAAACCTTTACTGGAAGGTTTAAAATGGTTAACTGGATACATCATCTGGCATCGCACAGGACATTAAAGATGGAAAATCAGTGTCTTATTAGCATGTGTCTCTTATTAGCTGGGCCTTCCCTGCTGAGGATTGGGAACCATGATGCTGTAAAACACTTGGAAGATTGACTTTTATCAGAGCCATTTATGGAAGAGAAATTCCAATCTGGAGATGATGACTTAAAAACAAAAACAAAACCTCCCCAGCATGAAACAGTGTATGAATGATTTAAGAGAATGCAAAAAGAAGATTTACTAAAGTTTTGCGTATTTTCTTTACGCTAGTACTCATGGCATTAGTAAGCAGTGTTGGCTCAAATTGTAATGAGGACATGTTTTAAAATATTTCTTTAGTGTCTGTTATTAAAGTTTTCCCCTTTAAATGAGAGGAATGATCCTGACCTCCTCCGACTCCAGCCATCCACAGAACCACTGTATGTCTCCCCAGGCCAGACATGGTTTAACTAGGAGAGGCAGAACAATGGCTCACTATCTATATTCCCTAGTCCTTGGCTCCTCTTCTGAGCTGACCCAAAGGGTACAAAAGAAGAGTGATTAGCGATAGTGTAGTCTTTCATTTCTCACGGAGCAAAACAGACTGTCCCTTTCTCCTTTTCTGCTTTTTCTAGTATTGTTGCACTTTCATTTTGATTTTACAACACTGTACAATACAATTTGAGGAAATTCAGATTGCATTATGCAGTTTAAAAACGAACAAACAGAAGACAATTGCATTAGTTATTTCAGGATCTAGACATAGAGAAGGGTGTATGATTGTGGTCCTCTGTGCTGGCTGGATGAAGCCCTGTCTAAAGAGGATGTGTTTGACTGGGCATTTAATTCTCAACTGTAGTCGGAACTGCACTATATTGCATTAGGATAGCGGCTTGCATTCTAGTACCCGCTCAGTGTAACGGTGCCTGCCTGGTACAGTATTTTACTCTTTCCCACCCACATTTTGAAAGGAAAGAACGAAGAAAATGACTGCTCCATTATTTGAAATCCAGCTTCAGAAACAAGCCAATGCAGAATACTGTTCAGGAAAACCACCAATTCTAAAAGTCCTCCTCACCTTTTTTTTTTTTTTTTGGAATCGCATTTTATGTCATGAAATCAACTTACAAATATACCTGGTTCGTATGTACCTTTCAGTTTTAATGTTGATCAATGAAAATATTCTAAGCCATTTTCATTGTTTTATTTTCCTAGGTTTTACTGTATAGTTGTGGGTCAATTTCAAGATCTGATTTAACAAAGAAACAAACAAACAAAAAAAACTACAAAAATATGTCTAATTTGGGCTAAAATTAATTTCAATAAATACAATATATATGGCATAACTGTTTCATAAATTTTAACTAGATTTTAACAGTGCATAATACTGTGCATAATAATTCACCAGTTATTTCATCATTAACATATATGCTCTTACATACATCACAATACAGATTGCTCTTCCAAAATTAAAAGCTCTTTTAAAAATAAAGTTGCTTCAACTCAATGTGCCTGTATTAGCCCTTTAACAAACATGTATGATTATAAGCTATAAATGAAATGATGATGAACATGAACACAAAACAAAATTTTACTCTTGAAAACTAAAAATTAACTAGAAATTACTGCCATATATTTTATGCCTTTCAAAAACTGAATCACAGAGTATTTCCCCGACAACTTTTATATGAGGTAGGAACTATTTCTCACATCACCTTGAGAGGATACCACCTAGAATATTAAATTCCATGTGGTCAGCATTTGTTCCTTAATTCGGAACTCTATATTGAGACTAACTTAGTTATATACTGACTGATAGAGCATTATTCTCTACTCGTACTGAAAATATCGCTTACTTTTGAGTCAGAGATGCCTTTATTTATATCTGTAATGCAACCTTTGCTCACATGCACAGATCTGAGATTGAGCTGCAAAGAAGCCCCTCAGCTCCCTCGGACACACTGACTCTTGGCCATGTGGCGCTTTCCTCAATAAGCTGAATGACAGTTTCTAATTGCTAAGACAAATGTCTACAGACATATTGGCCCAGCCATAGTCTGGGATGAAACATCCTTCTCTACCTACTCAAACCACCAGCTACTCACCCTAACCGCATCGCACCTCCTAACTCTGCATCTTCGTACCTAAACCCTGCCAGGTTCAGTGTAACCTCCACAGCCATCCTATTCTGTGCGGATAGTCACTCTGTCCTCCACATGTGAAAGCTCATCTATTTTGTATCCTGTTGTGATCACTTTCTTGAAAGTTCTGAAGATGATGGAGGCTGCAATTATTACTTCAGGGTTAGCCACCTCAAAATGAATCCATTCTCCTCCATATCTCTCTGAAATTTCCCAAGAATACCCTAGGTGTTCAAGGGATCCAGGCTGGTGATGTCAGAGAAGATTTGCTATAAAGAACAAAAATGGTGGGATCTAGAAAAGATCATCCTGAATGAGGTATCCCATAAGCAGAAAGACACACATGTGTATACTCACTTATAAGTGGATATTATACATACAATATAGGATAAACATGCTAAAATCTCTACACCTAAAGACGCTAAACAAGAAAGAGGACCTGAGGTAAGATGACCAATCCTCACTCAGAAAGGCAAACAGGATGGAAATCGGAAGAAAGAGAAAACAGGGAACAGGATAGGAGCCCAGAACAGAGGGACTCTGAAAGACTCTACTCAGCTGTGTATCAAAGGAGATGCTGAGGCTCATAACCAAACTTTGGGAAGAGTGCAGGGAATCTTATGAAAGAAGGGGGAGATAGAAATACCTAAAAGGGACAGGAGCCGTACAAGGAGAGCAACAGAACCAAAAAAATCTGGGCCAGGGGGTCTTTTCTGAGACTGATACTCCAACCAAGGACCATGCATGGAGATAACCAAGAGCCCCTGTATAGATGTAGCCCATGGCAGCTCAGTATCCAAGTGGGTTCCCTAGAAAGGGGAACATGAACTGTCTCTGACATGGATTCAGTGGCTGGCTCTTTGATCACCTCCCCCTCAGGGAGGAGCAGCCTTACTAGGCCACAGAGGAAGACAATGCAGCCACTCCTGATGAGACCTGATAGGCTAAGGTAAGATGGAAAGGGAGGAAGATCTCCTGTATCAGTGGACTTGGAGAGGGGATTGGGAGGAGATCAGGGAGGGAGGGTGTGATTGGGAGAGAATGAGGGAAAGGGCTACAGCTGGGATACAAAGTAAATATACTATAAATAATATAAAAAAGAAAAATTAAAATTAAAAAAAGAAACAAAAATAAGTACATTGCCTCCAGGTAGGCAAGTCTAAGTTTAGATGCCAGATACTTATCTGCACATATATCCCGATGTATGACACTTGACCTTTCTATGTCTCATTTTCTAATTTGGACACTTCTGTGTGCCTCAGTGGACTATTGTGAGGACCAAATAAGACCAAAACTATATCAATATTTATGATGTGCTTAAAATACAAATAACATATATATATGTTTATATATATGTATATATATATATATATATGCTATCCTAATAGGTATCCCTAAATTCCATCAAGTGTTAATTAAATTTAAATACTCTAAAGCTCCTTTAAAAAGTAGTGTCAACACATTCTTTTTGGGGCAAAATTCTTTTTACAAAATCTTATAACATTTTAAACAGTATATGAATAATATTTGCAGAATCAATACATTTATTTCAGAATTGTCAACTCAGTCATTGTCCCTTTACTCACGTGGTCACACAGCATTCCATTGCTGCAACTAAACCCATTCCTTCTCTAAAATACAGTAAATGGCTGCCTTTGAGGATGGTTAATACTGACTATCTATCATACAGATGACGCCTCAAGGCTCTTTAGTCCTTGTGACTTCAAGATGAATTATTTTTTCCGGAACTTTCTAACTTAATTATCCCAGAGGTAAATTAGTTTTTTTTTTTATTAACCAATAGAAGGAACAAACAAACAAACATCAAGTCTTCTTCTTTGTTCTGAAATCTGTTTCTCTCACTTACACAGAAGGATGTTGAGTTCTAAGACACAGCACAAAGATGCACATGGCCCAGCCATGCATCTCTCTGTTATTTCATAGACTGCAGCAAATTTCTGCTCCTATTCTTCTCCTTTTGAGATTTATTAATACCAGCTTGTTAGTCATCTGTAAGCTTGCCCATGATGGCTATAAGCATTCCTGTTGCCCTGGTCTGGATCTTTTCAATCTGTTATGTGTCTTTTGGGGTGAAAGGTTCACATGTATATTTCTGTTTTGATCATGCTGATGCAATAGAATTTTATAACATACAACAAAGAGCTAGCATCTCAGTGACGGCATATGTAAAGTTATGTCAGGAGAAAGGGGCATATCCCAGGACCACTGTAAGAGCCAGAGTCTAAGTAGCCCCATCCTCCAGCCAGCCATCCCAAGGGAGTACTTTTACAATTAATTGGAATACTATGTCATCTAAATGGAACAACAGAAATCATCTTTTTGCTCTAAAACCATGAAAATTAGACACAAAAATTAGCACAAAAAGTAAGTTAAGGGGAGGATTGCTAATTGAACACTTAACAGAATGATTTCAAGTAACAACTCCTTACTCTGCAATCTCCTCTTCACCTCCAAACAGAAACAAGGTACCCAGAGGACACAGCACTGTTTCAACTTAATCTCAGCAATTCAACTGAGCTTCCAGAGAAGAGACGTGAACTTCCCCTCTCCTCTTGTCATTCTGGATCTACCCTGATACATCTCTGTAGTGAGGGGTTTAGAAAAGAACGAGTGATCTCACAAATCCTGCACAAACATGTTTTACAGTGTGATTTTTATTAGACTATTAAGTTTTTAATAAATGTTCTTGCTGACTCAAACTCTTAGGGACCCACTAACAAAAGCAATCATAGGAGGGAGGCAGATGTACTGGTGCTAACTTTAAGTTATCTACAACTGAGAAATATTTCCATAGGCAAAGCGGTCATACTGATCATCACAAGAAGTCAAGTCTCTGGAATCTACTTTTTTTTCCCCCTTACAACTTATGAACACTGCAAGAAGTCCTCTGACCACCCGGAGCAGAATCACTTACTTCAATAATTATTAAAAGCTATTTGTGAATGTGAATATTTAAAAGGTCAACTCAAAAAGCCTAAATGGTCTGAAGGAAATCACTTCTACAACCATGGGATACCCTCCCAGACTGTATGAGTTGTCACTAATACCCCGCTTCAAACCGGTGACTTTGCAAGGACTTCGTTTCGATGGCCTAATAGTGTCAGGTCCATATTTCAATGTTTAAATTATTAAAGTCATGATAAGGTCCAGCACTGCCACCTGCACTGAAAGGCTGTGTGCTCTTCCTTTCATGTTTTGATTAACATGGGGCTGACTTTCCAATTTGTGGATTAACTATACCTTTTACTAGTTCTTTGCTCCTACTGATTTCCTGCCTCTTGGCCATTTCTTAGTTCATTTTCATATCCCCCAGAGGGGAAAGAGAGAAAATTAAACTCAAACCTATGGAATTTACTCTAATGAAAGGAATGGGAAGAGATTGGAAACCCCTGGCTGAAATGAGGTTTGGGGATTTTCATACTTGCTTCGCTTCCAGTTAACCTGGAATATAGAGGACCTACTTTATATGAAGTCATTTATCCTCCACCTCCACAATACGGTTTAACCGTGACCAGGAAGGGAAAGCTATTACACAGACCAGAACTTTTCAGAAAGTTTCTAAACAAAAATTATATTTAAAGAGATAAATGGGTATAAAGCTTGAGAGCCGTATATTGGAGGTGCAAATTTTGCTGGAAACAAGTTGAGTCGCGTGTCTGTTCTTGCATCAAATTTCCAATTACATTTTGGTGGAAAAAAAAATAAAGAAGAATTCATAGGTTTCTGCTTTTACTATTATTTTTTTTTAAGAGCAGAGTACTCAGCCCATGTCTCCAAAGGGTTAATGTTTCTGGGTGAGCTGAAATTCATGAGTATAATCCTGAACAAGTGAGGTGAAGTTCTATCAGGTCTATTTCAGCCTATCAGAGATTACCGCTAGCTGTCTAATCCTGCTGGGCCTCAGGGAGGAACATTCTATTGTATTTGAAATCCTGGCCAGGAAAGAACAGAAGGTTAAATGGGTGCCTTGCTCTGTAATCAAATATCACAGGCGCTACTTATCTATTCAATGAACAACTGACGTAGAAAATCAATTAGGAACCAAATAGCTTCTTAGGAATTTTTACCAAGAAAGATGTAAGATTAAAAAACAAAAAAAGTTTATTGGATGTGTTTTATGGTAGCATACTAGGGACTGTGGATTTTCAAAAGTTTATTTTAACAGGTTTTAAAAATATGTCTTTAATGCTCCAGAGCAGCTGAGGTATGTGTGTGCTTGCAGAATCAGGGGCATTTCAAGAAGAGTGGTACAATATTTTAAGATGGCTAGTAGAGTCAGCAGCCAAACAAAGTCAGCCTCCCACAAAATGTTATTAAAGCTGAATGAAAATTCTGAACAGCAACAACAAAAAATGGAAATGCATATCACTAAATTTTTATCCCGATGATTTAAGTATTTAACTCTTCTTAAAAATGCATTCTTTCAGTCACATATTGTCTTCTTGGAAAAATAGTATGAGCACTGAAAACACAGAGAAGGGGGAGGAAAAAGAAAAGGTGGATGGAAGCTCTGGGGCTCTTTGTTCTCAGCAGGAAGAGGCTTCTTTTAGTGAGCTGGAGGTTAAAACCCTCATCTCACCCCCCTCCCATCCTCTACCTGTCACTCTGAGTAGATGTCACAGAGCATGCACACAGACAAACAGGCTGACCTGGCCAGTCTGCTTGACCTTGGACAGGCCTAAGATCAAATCTGGTTATTAATATTGGGGCAGTCAAATATAATCTTCCAGACACCGAAGAAGTGAGCTAGAAATCCCGTAAGTAGGCACTCACTCCCTGTCAATCAGAGGCATCGGATGCTAAGAATTAAACTGTTCATCTGGACCTGAGCAGGAGTGAAATAAAGTATCTCTTTTCCTGTTCTATGAATGCTGTTGAAAGAAATTTGCTCAGGATTTTATATATGAAACTTACCAGTATTCAGACTTTGGATTAATTTCGAACTCTTTTTTTTTTTATAAAGGAAATATAAGAATATAATGTGATCCATTTACAGTCTGAAGCATATATAACTGAAAAAAATACAACCTTTTCATAGTCAAGAAAGATGTCGTACAAGTGGAATGAAATATTTTTACTATTCTCATTGTAGTCAGCATGCATATGATTTCAACCATGGATTTTCATTCTCTATCATTTTTATTCTTTCAAGAACATTTCTGTAATAGAGGTTATAAAAGGGAACTATATCCAGGTGTAGTGACAAATGTCTTTAACTCCAGCAGATGAATCTATACAATATTGAGCCTAGCCTGAACTTCTTATTGAGTATTAGAATAACCAGAGCCACATAATGATACCTTTTCTAAATAAGTAAGTAAGTAAATAAATAAATAAATAAATGGAAGTCTATAAAAATCATTGAAATACAGGCAAAGTCAAATTAGTAAACATAATAGCTATATCATACCTCAAACCATCGCTAAAGCTAAAAGGGGGGTTTAATCTAAAATTCCTTCTAGAATTGGTATATTTCCTAGGTTCCAAGTTCCAGGTCCCTTCATGGTGGTATGCACATAGCAGCATCAAAATTAATAAAGTGGCCAATCTATCTGATATAGAATGTGTTTATATTTCTGGTAAAAGTATATTTTTTATCCCATCATTAACGTAAAACAACACAAATAAAAAAATACACATATTTGAATCCAAGAAAAAAATTTTGTCTTTGCTATAAATATACATTTTATCATGGTAATACAGTTTTTATATAATAAAAATACACTATTGACTTTTACTTGCTAATTAGCAAAACTTGTTTTTTTTTTCTTTTTAAAATGGTATTTGGTTTAATGTATATTATTTGATGATTTATTTTTCTTATGTAATGAAAACACTCATTTTAGATCTCTATATAGGAACACTCGCTCAAATCCTCCATGCTCTCAGCAGGGAGACTAAATGTAAAGAAGAATTGTGTAAAAGTTGGTGGAGGAAAGGGAAGGAAGCATTATTAAAATTAAAATGTAATCTCAAAAATAAACAATACAATAACAAGCTTCCCCTCTCCTTCAATGTCTTGATGTTTTGTATCATTAGCTCCCTCAGGTTACTCAAATCTACTAATGCTCTGATTTGTAGCATTGTTAACTCGTGTTAACATATTATGACTATGAAACACTCTTTTGCACATTTGTACTGGCAGAGGTGGCTGATAGATGTTTCGCAGTAGAACAAAATGTTTATGTCTCATTACCATACAATGATATATTATGTCTGTCACTTAAACACAACATATTTGTAGTCTTTTGATATATACATGCTGACCTTTACCTTACATTAGCCCAAATGCTCAGGTTATACCCCAAGCAGAAAAGGAACTTTATCCTTCACTGGTCTGAGGTACCAGCGGTAATGATCATCAAGACCATCAAATTCTTCACAAAGTAACTGAAATAATTAGTTTGATTTTTTCTCACCCAGATTGCCAAATCTGTTTACTAACTATTCTAACCATTCTTTCTGGGGGGGGGGGTATTTCATTGAGATATTTTTTAAACATACCAACTATATTGCCAGGGAGATTCCAAAACAGTCCAAAACTGACATTTTTACTATAGATTCATTTTTTTCAACTTTCAGAAGGATTTTTAATGGGTTATTTTCCATCTTTATTCTCTACAATAAGTTGATAAATATTTTTTCTTTTTTTAACTTTTTTAAAAATTTTTTATTAATTACACTTTATTCATTTTGTATCCCCCCCTAAGCCCCTCCCTCCTCCCCTCCCGATCCCACCCTCCCTCCCCTTTCTGCATGCATGCCCCTCCCCAAGTCCACTGATAGGGGAGGTTCTCCTCTCCTTCTTTCTGATCTTAGTCTATTAGATCTCATCAGAAGTGGCTGCATTGTCAACTTCTGTGACCTGGTAAGGATGCTCTCCCTCAGTGAGAGATGATCAAAGAGCAGGCCAATCAAATTATGTCAGAGGCAGTCCCTGTTCCCATTACTATGTAACCTACTGGGACACTGATAAATATTTTTTATTTGAAGTCTATGCATTATAATTTACTTTGAATCAGTCTTGATGCTATAACAATCAAAATAAAGCATTTTATTTATTTGTTTGTTTGTTTGTTTGTTTATTCCAATTTATTCACTTTGTATCCCAGCTGTAGCCCCCTCTCTACACTAGTCTCTAGTCTCCTCCAAACTCCACACTCCCTCCTTCTTACTCTGCTATCTCCCTCCCCTTGTCCACTGATAGGGGAGATCCTCCTCCCCTTCCATCTGACCCTAGCCTATCAGGACTGGCTGCTTCATCTTCCTCTGTGGCCTGGCTATTCATTTTTAATGCACAGTTCTCCTAGTTAGTACAGACCTGACGGATGGCTTCAGGTTTATCTACAAAATAGAAATTGCTTTAGGAAATACAGAGATTGAAACAAACTCACCACAATGACTTTCCCAAAGTCACACATCATTACAGTGTAGATTCTTTTGCACTTTTGTTTAGGTTTATTGTTTTTGTTTTGTTTTGAATCATTGATTGTTAATGTGGCTCTGACTAACTCTGTCTTAGATTACAGCAAATACGTCGTTTTCTTTCATGAATGGACTAACGTGCCCTGCATATACACATGCACACACACATGTATGAGCCAGCATGAACACGCACACACACACACACACACACACACACACACACACTCACCATCTACCGCTGCACACATTTATATCTCTATTTGCTCTTCTGGAGTTAAGGTCTAAAAACAAACCTCAGACTCTGTCTTCCTAGAATAGCAAGATGACACAAGATTTGCAGAATCATTACAGTCAGCTACAAATGAGCGTGCAATCTGGCAGGGCTGTGGAAATCAGCTCTCCCGGGACCCATAAGATTCCTGTTCAGAAAAGAGAATTTATATCTATGACCTTGGGATATCTTCCTGTACATGCAAAGTGGATTTCTGCAACTAAAATCTGGCAAACCACTATCCTAAAAAGGTTTCCCTAAAAAGATTTTCCTACAAAATTCAACCCAGCAGGCTTGGCATTTTGTTTGTATGTTTGTGTGTGTGTGTGTGTTCTTACTTCAGGACCTAGAAGATGTTTTCTTGTCTCAACAGCTCACCCAAGTGATAAGCCTTCAACCAGAGCTACAGCTCCAAAAGAACTATTTTATAAGTACAGTTTTCTATTTTATTTTATTATTTTATTTTGAGGCAAGGTCTCTCTACATAGTCTGGCAATTTTTGGAACTCTCTCTGTAGACCAGTCTGGCTTGGAACTCACAGAGCTTTGCATGTCTTTGCCTCCCAAGCGATGGGATTAAAAGGTAAGCACCGCCACACACAGCAAGAAACTTTCTCTGTAGACTTGCCATTTTATCCCACTGCAGTGGGATGTTGAGATAGAAAAGCATGTCAGACTCCTGTCCTTTGAGGCAAAATGATGCACAAGGCAGAGACAATACAAAAGGATGGCTTTGTGGAACAAGCCCTAACAAAGCCCACACCCCTGAAGAGGGATTTTTT
The DNA here is from genome assembly GCF_030254825.1 of Meriones unguiculatus. NCBI lineage: Eukaryota > Metazoa > Chordata > Mammalia > Rodentia > Muridae > Meriones > Meriones unguiculatus. The sequence continues at coordinate 105,392,922 of NC_083354.1, forward strand.
TCAGAAGTGAGGAGTAAATGCAATGACAGTGAGGTTAGTATTGCCAACATGGCCACCCTTTTTCCTGGAGACTTTAGATCTACAGGAAAGCTACACATTCCTACAAAGCAGGTTAGATTTGGCTGACCACCACAACTGTATCTTTATTTTATCTTTTCCTTTTATTAATTAATTCAATTTACATCTCAGTCATAAGCCCCTCCCTCCTCTTCTCCCAGACCAACCCTCCCTCCTGCATTCCCTCCCCCCTATTCTACATAATAGAAGAGCCCCCTACCTGGACACCCCAGTTCATCTGTTCACATGTGGACTGAGTTCATCTTCCTCCCCTGTGGCCTGGTAGGGCAGTCCCATCATGAGGAAGTGATCAAAAAGCAGGCAACATAGTCCATGTCAGAGATATCCCCCACTCCCCTAACTAGTGGGGTGACATGAAACCCAAGATCCCCAACGAACTTATCTTCTTCGGGTCTGTGCATTGTAGTATGACTATCCTGTACTATAGAACTAGTATCTGCTTATAAGTGAGTACATACCATGTGTGTCTTTCTGGGTCTGTGTTACCTCACTCAGGCTGATCTTTTCGAGTTCCATTCATTTGTGTACAAATTTCATGTTTTCCTTGTTTTTAATGGCAGACAACTGTATCTTTAGAGCTAACTAGAGCACACTGGCAGACATTGTGACCATGGAGCCAGTAAACTTTAAAAAAATTCATCCAGTTCCATCTCAGCTAACATGCTCTGTTATATTCTCCTCAAATCTGCTGTCTGAAGGTAAAGACATATTTTTTAATGCAGTTTTACGTAGCATCTCAGGAAAGTTTGGAAATGTTTGCTCTCTGACAATAGTGCTTTTTAAAATTTTCATGTGTGGATTTGGAAGAGAGCTCAGTCGCTAGAGGGCTCACCTTAAGTATGAGGAACTGAGTTTGATTCCCTGGATTCCATGTACAAAGTGCTGGACATGGTGTGTACGCAAGTCTTTTTCTGGAGGGTACAAGTAGGAGAATCCGTGCCCTTGCTCAGCATAATCTACACAGTTGAGTTCCAGGACCCTGAGAAACCCTGAGGAAGTATAGCTGACATTGCCCCTTCATCTGCCCATGCGCCTGCTCACACACACAATAATGTCAATATTAACAATAACAGTGACAACAAATTTTATATTGCCAGTATTGGAAGGAACCACCTTCTACCATCATCCTCCCTAATAACATTCCATAGTCTTCACTTTTCCCCAAGATTGAAAGAAGTAAACTTATATAAATAGTGAGTTACTGATGACATAGACAAGCGTTCCAAACCAAAAGTATGCATTATGCCATTTTGCTTCCAAGAGTCAATAGGTATTTCTTTGTTTAGCGGATGATTATAAGGTTTAATGCTTACCCGTCTCTCCTACTAGATCATAAATGCTGCCAGATGGAGACCTTTGTCTATGTTGCCTGATGCTAGATCCTTATTACCTGGTTGGTCCTGGCAACATAGACTCTCAAAGAAAAATAATGAAATGAGTGGACAAAGTAAGGTGTTTTAGATGGGTGTTTTAGCCATCTTTCTATACATTTTTTTATCCTGTCTTCATATTTACAGGAAAGTTACATACAAGCCTGAATTAAAAAACAATAAAATCAAATAGAGTAAAGTGGTATATATGCACATTAGTCGTTTAAGATGAGATATTTGTTAAAGTTTGACATAAATCGAAGGCTGAAGACCCAGTTATGACTAAGTTTATATAGATTTCAAAGACTAGTAAATTAATTCTCCTTATCAAAACTTATTTGTAACTCAAAACCATAGCATGTTAGAATGGAGGCTGAGACATCCCATAAACTAAAGCAAAGGCAGCATTGGCCTCAAAAGTTTCAGGGGTTCATTGTTCAGCTGTGAGCTTCACTTCCTAACTACTCATTTGCAAATCCTCACTCGACAAACTTGAAAACTAGCGTTGAAAATGTCATGCATGGTTCCTTTTCTGTGGGCAAACGTCTAAGAAAGAGTAGCCCATTAAAAGAAGCTCGGGTATTTTCCATGGACTGATGTCACCCCTTTTAAGTTGATGGAGACAGCGGCATTCCTCTTCAAAGCAAACTCCATCTAAAGGTCAGTCATGGAGGTAAAGGTAGGAATGGCTTTTCAGGTCAAACTGCAGGTACAATAATAACTAAGTGTACTTCTAGACATTAAAAATGAAACTGTCTTGCAAATAACAAGAAAGAAGTTAACTTCAACACCCAAATATATGCCAGCAGCAAAGATGTACTGACAAGGCACAGCATTCCACGGATGTAAGAAAATCTTCCATCATAGAATACATTTTTCAGAGCTATTTTTGTACCTTAATTAAGATCTGTAGAACTCATTTACAGGTTAGGTGAGTTTTTTTCCTCCATTACTAATATACTAACTAAGGCACAAAAATAATTACAAAAAAACACAAAAAAAAAAACATAAAGAGGAGAAAGTCACTTTGATGATTGGACAAAAAGAGACAGAAATCTTTTAAATTTAGCTGAAGTTGCACAAAAAACTAGAGTGCTGTAATAGTTTTTATTGACTCTCTAAGATATTTCTTGGCATGCTTTATTCAAACTTTACCCTTAATTAATAATAGGGGGCACCAAAAATGATACCTAAACTTATCTAAACTTATTAATTTAATCAAGTTTTCATGACACACATGCTCAGCTCATAAGCCTATGTATGGTTCAGTTTTTCTGGTTCCAACAAAGCAACTTGGAGAATCTTTTATCGTAAAAATAATCTGTACAATTTTAATAATTTATTTTTTCATACCTATAAAAGAGAAAAAATAATCCTTCTTGTTGCAAGTAATACTCTGAGAGATACCTGTTCATTGACATCCTTACTACTGTGGAAACAAAAACACAATGCACTGTAGGCCCCTCATAGGTAGTGTGGTAGAAGCAAAGGGGGCAAAGACCTTAATACCTTTTACTGGTTGGGTTAGCTATTTTTTTAAATGAGTCTCTTTATTGGAGTCGAAACATACAATCACTTCTTCTCAAACTTCTGCAAGGATAGACTTTAACATTTTCCCAAATATGAAGGGGAATCTACATAAAAATTCCCTAATGCCATGATGGCATACATCCTGCTAAACATATTATAAAAATTGCCAAAGTCATTCCTTCAAAGTGGAACTCAGGGAGCTTAAGAACTCAGCTAACCCACAGGGAAACAAAAACATAGAGAAGATGTATGTGGTTCTTTCAAAAAACTGGTGTGTTTATTGAGGAAAGAAAGTCCGTCATATCCATGGAACCAGCCCAGTGGTTATTTGTTTCTTCACCAATGTGATTAATAAATGCCTGTGTATTATTGAAGTATTAATTTAACAAAAATATATTTTAAATATATATAAGCTATCTTAAAAATGTCAATATTCAGTCTCACATGAAATTCAATTGGTAGGTATTTTTCAAAAAATAGTATGATGAAAATAAATGGTTAATTTTCAAACAGTGGAAAGAATATACTATGAGTGAAATAATTATCAGTCAGATATCTGAAAGCTGAAGTTCATATTCTGCTTTGAAAAGTTTTGCTAACTTGCCATCTCTAAATCTCCATCCATCTTATTATTGTTTCTTCTTTTTAAAGTCTACACCCTACCATGAGCATCTATGACAGTCACACCCATACTTCCATTCTTTTTTTGACATAAACAGACCTCTCTGGTCCAGGTGCTGTCTCTGTGCAGTGTCTTTACTGTGACAAATTGTCCTGATTAAGGATATTGGGTCTGGAGCCAGACTGAATTCAAATCGAACTTAATCATCAGTATTATCAGCTATATGAGCATGGATAATTAATTACATTTTCATTTATATATATTTCATCTTCAAACTTTTCTAACAATTGTACCTATGTAGAAGAGAAGTTGTGATGATCAGTGAGTAGGAATAGCTCAGAGAACTGGAGTCTCTTTCTCAGCACCCACCTTGGGTAGTTTACCACTACCTGTTACTCTGGCTCCAGGAACTCTGACACCCTATTCTGGTCTCTACAGGCCTCTCCATTCATATTTACATATTCAACACAGAGACACACATATATACATGTGATTGGAAATTTAGTTTTAAAGTCTTTTTAAAAGAGAAACATAAAGAACTGAATTCAGTCATCACTGAATACATGCTTAATAAATACTATCATTAAATTTCCTCATTAAACCGGTTGGCAAAAAGGGAACAAAATGTGAAAAATGCCACTGGGATAATGAGAAAAATGTGAGTGGTTTTACTGTCTATGTCCATGAGGCGGGGAGGTAGGGATGTGTGTGTGTTTATAGTGATCTAACTCAGGGCCTTTTACATGCTACACAAGTCTTTGACATATTTTTAAAAAGACAACTGGTCATTCATTGAACACACATAAAATAAGAAAACACTGACAGCAATTAAAAAAAAATCTAGTTGATTTTAGTAATTGCTCTTCCTGAAATCCCACTACAGAGTACCTAACTCAGAGAAATAAAAATATACCTTATATACAAATGTGCATAGCATAATTATACATAATAAACATAAAATTAAAACAACCAAATGTCTATCTGATGTAATATAAATAAAAGATACTATGCACAAACAACATAAATGTAATAAAGGAATGCAGTGTTAAAATATGTGAAAGCACTGATGAATTTTGAAAACATGCTAAGTGAACGAAGTCCACAAAGAACCACATACACTGTGGATGCATCTATATCACTGACCAGAATTAGCAAATCTACAGAGACAGAACGCAATTAGCTATTGCCCAGGGCCATGAGAGTGAGAATTTAGGATGGTTGTGGGCAACTAAATTAGTACAAGATTTCCATTTCAGCTAAGGAAAATATTCCAAAGTCAATTATGATGATGGCTACATAATTCTGTGACTATTTTAAATACTGTTCAACTGCATTTTAAATAAATGAAATGCATGAAGTATGATTTGTATCTCAATCAAGTCCTTACAAATAATTATAAATAATTTTTTTAAAAGCCATCAGGGAGTGTAAAACAGAGGCAAGGCTCAATGTTCTTCAGAAGCTAAACATTCTAAAATTTGTGACACATAAATAATGTTTCTTTCTACTCTAACTTATAACAACTTTCTTTGGTCATTTGTCACCATTTCCTCAATAATTGGATGCTTAAATTAAGCAATGAAATTCCTGCCTTCTTTGATTATTATCTAAGAGTGATCAATTTAAGATGTTGTTTGGCTCTGTTGGGCTCCTTGTAGAGCTCCTATCCCCTTCAGGTCTTTCTATCTCCCCATTCTTTCGTGAAATTCCATGCATCTTCCCAAAGTTTGGCTATAAGTCTCAGCCTCTGCTTCAATACCTCAATCAGTAGAGTCTTTCAGAGGCTCCTGTCCTGTTCCCTGTCTTCTACTGCTTCCAATGTCTATCGTGTTTGCCCTTCTAAATGAGGATTGAGCATCTTCCCTAGGGTCTTCCTTGTTGTTTAGCTTCTTTAGGAGCATAGCTTTTAGTATGTTTATCCTATGTTATATATCTAATAACCACTTATGAGTGAGCATATACCATGTGTGTCTTTCTGCTTCTCGGTTACCTCACTCAAGGTGATCTTTACCCCAAGCAAGGACAATATATGGGGCGGACCTAGTACCCCTACACAGATGTAGCCCATAGAATCAGTCTCCAAGTCAGGTCCCTAGTAAGGGGAGCAGGGGCTGTCTCTGGCATGAACTCAGTGGCAGGCTCTCTGATCACCTCCCTCTGGGGGGTGCAGCCTTGCCAGGCCACAAAGGAAGACAATGCACCCAGTCCTGATGAGACCTGATAGGTTTGGGTCAGACAGAAGGGGAGGAGGTCCTCCTCTATCAGTGGACTAGGGGAAGAGCACAGGGGAGAAGAGGGAGGGATGGGATTGGGAGGAGATGAATGAGGGGGCTTCAGCTGGGATACAAGGTGAATAAGTTGTAATAAATAATAATAACTAAAATTAAAAGATGTTTGGATGCCAGAGTGCCTGTGTACCAATACCGCTGGGTATCTACTGGTATCTACTGTTATTTTTAGACCATAGAAAGAATAGAGTACTAACTAGGTAGATGTGAATTTGAGGAATATTTTACTTTTAAAGAAAAAAAAATGAAAAAGAAAAATTTAAGAGCCGCAGTGCAAAAGCCTTTGTGAAAAGCAACCTTCTCCTAAGCTGGGGTCAGATCTGCCTTGTTTATGACAGAAGGGCTCCATGTGCTATTAGAGAAGCGATTCACTTTTTGGAGAACCTATCACTTTCACCAAATCATATCCTGTTCCCAGAACCTTTGATTAGTCATGTGTACATTCAGAACTGTTTAGTTCTTGCTTCCGACTCTTGCACAATGTCATCAAAGGTTTATTATCTCTAAGGACCAAAAACACACTGTACAGGAAGAAATTCATGCAATCTACTTTAAAGCAAAATAAGGAGTATTACTGATTAACTTATGATCGTCATCAATTTTAATATATCTTCATCTATAGAAGTCTCCTCTTTCTCTCTCTCCTTCCCTCCTTGCCTGCCTCTCTTTTTCTCCCCACACACATACGCAAAATTTGCTCCATGATTTGAGTACTGTACTAATAAGAAGGCCTTCATAGACACATACAGAAAATACCAACTAAAGCATAATTTTCATCTTAATTTTACCTTATTTTCATTTTGTTAACACTTTAAACATGTGGCCTTCAATACATTCACATTTTTTTTTCTTCATTCACTGAAAGAATTAAATTTATCTTTCGGGGAAAAGTGTATCTGTGTGTCTGTGTGTATTTGATTTCCATGAGCTGTTTCTGTATTCATTGTTTTAAGATTATCAAGTTGCTATCACAAATGGCCGTAGTCCAAAAGGGAAGAAACACAGTGCCAGTACATGTGGCATGTGTTTGCAGGAAACCATGATACTTGCTAATCTATTATGAATCAATCGCAAATCTAAATAAATACAGGGAAACTTGGACAGCTGGAAAATGAAGTCCCTTGCTGATGTATGAGTAAAAGGTTGAAGTACGTCTAGCTAAATATTTAAAAAAAATAATGTTTTAAATCGAAATAGGTCTTCAGCAATACAATTTTAAATTTCCCAATACTTAAGAAATTAAGAAGATCAAAGACTGAATTACTCTGAGGAAAGATCATTTATGAATTTCCTTTCGTATTAGTCAATTTTGTATTGTTACAACCAAAATGTTTGACAAAAACAGTTTGAGGGAGGAAAGACTTATTTTAGCTCAGAGAGCTAGAAGGAGTCCAAGTCCATGAAGGGTGAGAAGGGCATGATGGGGTGGCTGAATTCATGTGAGGATGGCCCAGGAAGCAGGGAGAGTATCAGGAAGTGGTCAAGAATCATGCATTCCCCACGTCATTCAGCTAAGCATCACCTTCTTATCTCTCTTAGCAAGCCTTCATCAGCTAGGGACCAAGTGTTCTGAATATGGGACACCAGATTCAATCATAACACCCTTGCATCTATTTTTAAATAATTTGTTTTTTTAGACTGGAATGATATTCTTAAGGAATATTCATTACTGAGAAATTTGATGCTTCTACATTAACAAATAATTTCTGTCTTCGTTATTTAATTTTTATAACAACAATTTAAGCAAACAAACAAGACTTCAGTAATGAGACAGTATTCCTTTCTTGAGTCCCTTCCCACTCTAGAGTTGATTCTTACTGTACAATCATGATGATGAAGGGTGATGATGATGATGACGACATAACTTGATTTTGCTAATTATTTCTCAAAAAGTATTTGAAAGGCTTCTAATTAAAAGTCAATATTTTTAAAATTACAATATAAACAAAAAAGTTTTGAGCCTTTTCAATTATTGTGTAACATAGATTCTCCAATACAGTAAATTCTAAATGACAAACTCTACTGTTTGAATAATTCTCATTTAGATTGTGAATCTGTCTTTAAAACACCAGTAGCAATTTTGCAGAAAACGTCTGGCTGGTGCTGAAAACATGTCGTCAAAGATGACTTGCAAACTGCACATGTGATGGCAATAAGGCTTGCTACCGAGTACTTCACATTTGTACACTGGATAATTTTAGTCTCTGAGGACGTGTGTCCTCGGTAAGCTGCTGCTACCCCTAGGTTTGCCAAACGGACAGTGAGAAATATCTAAAATCTTTGAAAACTACACCCAACAGAGATAACAAGATGTCCCAAACTGCTTTACACATTCCAGCTACAGATGTCCTTATCAGTAACAAGTCTGTCCTCCCAAAGCCCAGACAATTCTCACTTTCCAAGAAAAGTTCATCAGTAAATGTGGTCAGCAGCCTCTATTGTGAATGAGCAAACCAATCGTACAGGGTCAAGTAGCTGGGTCCAAGTTTCCTCAGACATCTCTATGAGCAGCTGACCTCAGTGCTGGCCTGAGACTGAAGTTCACATTGAAATATTTGGCAAAATTGTGAAGAGAAAAGAGCAGTGAAGGGAGTTCATCAATATATATATATATATATATATATATATATTGGAGGTACAATTCTGGAATCTTTAAATAAAAAGAATCAAAATTAAGTAAATAAATAAATAATAAAAAATAGAGGCTGTATTAAAGCTAAAAGAAAAAGAGAAGAGAAAAAAGAGGAAGAATGGAAAAGTGATAAATGATAAGTGATGAAGATGATAAATGAGGTTCTGGTTCACCAAAATATACTATGGTTCAAAGTAAGAAATAAAATATAAAAATACAAAAATAGTAATTCAAAGCAGGCTATGTTAAGCAATTCCAACAGGTCACAGGTGATCAGGACTCCCCCAGGAGTTTTAAAGATGCTAGGAAAAAAAAAAAAAGGAGGCTCACTCAACCTCTGAATGAGCAACTGCTCCAGCTGTTCTTGCAGAGCCAGCAGAATGCTTGCAGAGGTCCATTCCACCATCTCCTCTCTCAGGGCAGTGGGGGACCATTAGTACATTACTTCTGAGGTACTCTGATGACCTGCATGAATTAATGTGGCCCCTGAAAGGGGCTTGACTTGCAAGCACCAGCACAAAAAGTGATAAATACTCGATGAGTCAATCTTGCTTAACACACCAAATACACAAATATGCCAATGCAAGGAAGTAGGTGAAAGAAAAAAAATTCCATTTTGACAGAAAATACTCAGGTGACCACTTTACTATCAGTGTCCCCTTCCAGCAAATAGATCACCGGTGTAAGAGTGTCATTTCAACACACGGCATTTGTGTATATAGACTCTTTTGGAAAAGCTGCTGGCTCAGAGATGTGAAGATGCTTCCAAGCATGAGGACGCTGAAGACAAAGTGGCTAAGTTTATCAGGTTGCAGCCTGCTTTTCTTATTGACAGATCTCTACAAGTATGCCAGGGCTGGGCTGGAAGACCCAGTTTCACAACTTAGGACCTGACCCTTACTTTCTGCGAGGACCTGAAAAACTCCTAAATCTTGGTTTCCTCATATCTGAAATGTACCTATGTTACTGTGCATACGAGTAACGTATGGCGAGGCAATGTAAACATAACGGTTAATCTATAATTTGGGTCAGTACGTGTTCTCCCCTCACACAGTAGTGCAACCGTGAAAGGCAAAAATTAGAACAATACATTCTCAACATGGGTTTACTGTCTATACACCATCTGGCCTCATAAGAAGGAGTGTTTTTGGAAAGAGGCTCTCTAGCATACCATCAATCACATAAAGACAGAGAAGTGCCAACTGCAGAAAAAATAAAAGATCTTTTACAACAGAATACATAGTTACAAATGAAAAATAATTACTATTACAACACTTTAAAAGGTTTTCTCCAAAACTGGTGTTAGCTGGCAGTTCAGTCTGCCTTCCCGCTCACAGTCCTGCTTTCCATTACTTTCATCATCAAAATATCTCGGTATATATTCCATTAACCCTAAACTTCCTCTGTATGACTACTCAAAGTTGCTTGAGGGAGCCTGAAAAGACAGCCCAGTCTCTGAAATGACCGCTACTCTAGCATGAGGATCTGAGTTTAGATTGGCCATATCCACAGAAAGAGCCTTGCACAGTGCTGCCTGCCGTAACCCCAGCACTAGAGAGGGGTGAGGGCAGAGACAGGAAAACACATGAAGCTCATTTACCAGACAGCCCATCGGAATCTATGGGCTTCAGGTTCAGTGAAAGACCCTACTTCAATAAATAAAGGTGGAGAGCAACAAGGTCAGACACCTGATGTATACCTCTGGCCTCTATCAATACATGTGTAGATGTGTTAGTGTAGATGTTCCTACCCACATGCCATATGCATGTCTGCACTAACATGTATCACACACACAACACAGACAAGATCTCACACACACAACACGCACACCTACAAACACACACACACACACAATTTTCCTGAAGGGCAAATATAACTCCAACTCACTTTTGCTATCAAATACTTACATTGATACAAAGGCTTTACGTGAATTGATTCCCACATTATATACAGATTATATAAAATATATTATACATGCTATAAAAGTATCTTTCCTTATAGGTAGAAAAAATAAAGAGAATTTGTTTTCGTTCATCTCTTTTCCTACAATGGGATCTCACTGTGAGCCTGATTGAGCTCACAACCTTCCTATCTCAGTATCCCAAGTTCTGGCACTACAAGTATGCTGTGTACCACACCTCACAAGACATCAAATTATTAATTAAATACTATATAACCAAATAAAACAAAATATCGCTGTGCATAACTAACTCTTATCTGTGGTAATAACTACAAGTCAACATGATGATGTTCCTTGAGGTGGAATTCTCATTGACTGCACTGTAAACTGTACTTAATTGGGTTTTCCAGGCTCCACGTTAAAGTGGCTGATCCTATAGACGGGTTGACTCGGGTTGTTAACTGGACATTCTTACTGGGTTTTCTTCATTTTATTTTAGCAACACATAGCAGCATTACCCTTATATTTGAAAAATAACTATGAATGTGTCAACCAGTGAAAGCTCTTTCTTGCACTAAACTTTTAAACATAATTATCATCTTAAATTTATCAATTAATTTTTGCTATGAAATAGAGTACAGTATACCAATTTATACAAATGTGATTATACTGTACTTATGGACAATTCAAACTTTGTGGTACATTCAGACTTTTACTAACCATCATTGACAACAGCAGGCAAACTTTGCCTGACCAGATTTAACTCGTAATTTTGATGAATGCCCCTAAGTCCAAATTTAACAAGCAGTTGTGAAGAGTAGTTTTTGAAAATGAAATCTCAGAAAAGTCTGCTTCCGCACAGCCCTTAGGAGTTTGGTTTATTATCCCACCGCATTAATGGACACACTCATCATGCTCCGATATTCAAAGCCTGATAACAGGGTAAGTGCTCAATAACTGCTTCTCTGCTTATTGGAGAGAAGCTACGTATCATCTAGGTATTCTGTAAGTAAAGCTGTGACTCCGCACCACCATCAGTCAGTACATCTAGATTGCAGAGTCCATGAAAACATTTCCTGATGGTGAATGGTTGTTATACCTCGTGGTCCTAGTTCACACTTTTAACACATCACATCTTCTTACGGTCTTCCAAAAAGCTACTGACAGTGTGAAGGGAAATCACCTTTAATGCTTGGGTTGTGTGAATAATTAATGCGTCTCCATGTCTGTGTGAACTCCACCTTAATTTAGCGTGGGCTCCGACTCAAAGCAGGCTTGCCGCAGCATCTGCAGTAGGGCTTGGGAAGGCCAGATGTTCTGGAAGCAGAGCTGTGGTCATTATGCACATGCCAGCTCCTCCTCGCTCCACCCCAGGCCAAGACCCTTTCAGCAATATGAGGCCTGCCTAACATATGACTGTGGTTGCACCGCTGTGTGCCAGCCCGTTGAGAACTTCCACAACTGCTCTGCAGCTCCATGGGAAAGGGACAGACTCAGCTGAGAAGGACTGCACAAGAGTTCAGAACTAGGTGCTGACACTGCGTTCTTTTTCCTAGGTGACCTCAGGCCGGGTCACAAATAAGCCATTTGATACTTTTAAGTTAAGTGGAATGAGAACAAGATACAGAAATATGGGAATCACAAAACACAGTTGACCTGTTCCTGGGACAGGAGCAGTAGTGCCAAGCTGTTTACTAGTTTCCTGCGGTGTGTTTGAATGGAGACAGCGGTTGGATGTGTGTGGGGTGGACATAGGCAGAAGCAGTAAGTGAAGGAAACTCTAGAAAGGGGGACTGCTCTAAGTAGCTCTGACTCAATGGTCCCCTCAGCCCTAACGCATCTCCACCCACCGTAACAGAAAATTTTCGGGAGTCAGCAAGTACACTAACAACAGTTCATCCTGAAAAGGGCTAGAATGACATTTACAGCCGCAGAAGCTTCCCCGTTTCCCGTAATTAAAAGAATGTTTACGTAGAATTGTTTAGAGAGTTAGTCTGGCCACAAGGAGTACTCTCAAGGGCAGAAGGCCTAGGTGGGAAGCAGAGAGGCTTCATAACGCAGGGTGAGACAGAGGCACGGGTTAAGAAAAGACATAGATGTTAAAGACTGGGGGGATCCAATGCCACAGTTTTCTTGTTTTCAAAATTCTGCCTTGGTTTGGTAAGAGTTTCACATTGTTATTCTATTTACCCTGTCACGGATATAAGTTGGGCTAAAATTTATCTTCTCTTGGCATTAATATGTGTCTATCTGTTTACATGTAATGATCTTGGGGTTAGTTTTCTCACCTTGGAGGTGAGAAAAACCTTCTCAGCTCACTATGTTCCTTAGTGTTTGTCACGTGACTATGGTGACAGAAATCCACATTTATGCTAAAGTGTCTGCTTTGCACATGGCTATGGATCAGGCAATGTCATGCTTAGAATCAGAAGGCTGTGTAGTCAGGAGGGCCAGCCAATTACAGTGTGATCTGAAAACACCCATGATTTATTAGTTGCTATTAGCTAACCAGTTCCTTTTTATTTGATCTGTGTATTTATTACTTCTAAGTATTACACAAGCATGGATTGTTCCACTGCAGAAATTACTTTTTCAATCTCTCCCTGTATTTTAATATGAGAATACAATGGAATAATAATTTGAATTGTGATTATTTACAAAAAAAAAAAATCCTACAACCAGAATTAAATTTCGCACTGCTTTTCACCCTTGAAATGAACATTAACATAAAACTAATATAAAAAGTGCAAAAATATTTCCATGTTCAAGTTAATGTCTAGTCAGGAAAAAGAATAACTTTTGTTTATCTCTGGAAACAGCTTCTTCATCTAAACAAATGTCTAGAATAAGATTAAGAAAGACCTGCTTGCGTTTCTCAGAGCATCCCCATATTGCAATTTCCTTTCACACAATGACCTTTATGGAAAGGAGTACTACACAATCTGCTAAGCACTTTTGCCATCACACAAGGATGACATGATCCTATATATCTGGTATATTTGATTTTAAATTGCAAAGTTGAACTTAGGCAGATGGTTACTAAAATACCTGTGGTTTACTGATAACTGCAAACAATTCAGTGTTTTCTACTAGTAAAACAGCAAAGGGATAGCCAATGCCAATCATTCTGTGGTTTGCTTGGCACACACTGTCCTCACTGTGTGTCCTTCATGGTCTTCTATAGCGCCCCCTCTCCTCACCTTGAGTTTTACTTCTTAACCTGAATCCTTTCTTTAATCTATATCATAAATAATGAGAGAATCTGAAAAGTGTTTCTTGGGTCAATGTTACACTGTAAGTACCTAGGACTCAGCCTCATGGGTGTGTTATTGCTCATTATGGAGACAGGCTAGCACATCAACACATTTAGCCTTTGTGACATCCGCCTAGAAAAACAGCATTGAGAAACTCAGGCTTCTTTGCCTCACTCGTAGCAGAGCCAGAGAGGAAAACAGATCATGTAGTAAAGCCTTTGACTTTGGACCAGAAAAGCTGTGAACGCTCCTACGTTCACACAGCAGGAGGAGGGCCGTCTAAGAGCATCAACAGCTAAGTATGGGCGTGTTTCACACAGGGCAATACCTATGTCTGTAGGCCAGCCAGAAAAGCCAGTCTCTCAGAGCCAAGAATATACTCCAGTGGAGCCTGGAATATTGCCCAAGCCTTCCTTGATTGTTCTAACTTTCATGTCTAAGACTAAGTGGTTGTCATTACAACTTTCCACTGGACTCGTCAGAAAATGCCAGGGCTCATTTAAGAAGCAGAGCAAATTACAATGCATTTCTAAAATGAAGGCTGAGAGAAAGTAAAGGAGGCCCTTCAATAAACTTCTCAGGTGACTCATTAGCTCATTACGTCATACAAACGTTTACTAAGGACCCGGTATGTGAAAACCAACTCACTAAAACTTTTAAGCGAATATAAAAGTGTGAAATTTTAAAAAATAATAATGTAACCTAGTAAACTGACTATCTTAAAGCCACTCTTATGTATTTACATATGCATGCATATGGTTATTAACTTGCAAGACGAATTTTAACTCTTTGCACACTTAGAATTTATTAGCCTCACTTTAAATGTGCATCCAAACATTAACGGGGAAGATTAAAGATAATATAAAATTTTTCCTTTCTGTTTCATTTTTCTTGACCAATTTTTTTCATCATTAAAGGTTCTGGAGGAAAATATGTCAAGATAAGATTATATTACAACTTTAGAGAACTTCACTTGAAAAAAAAAAAAGGAAGATTTTAAAAACAATAACAGAGTTGCTTTTAAAAAATATATAAGAAAAGTAAAATTGCCAAAAATGAACACGGCTTTGGTTTTTGTTTTTGTTTTTTTTTTTCCAGTCATCTTTAGAAATAGACATAATGGTATTTTTTTCTAGTCATCATTAGCAATAGACATAACAGTGTTTTATTTATTTATTTATTTTTGCCCATATGGAAAGATCATCAACACATTCTGACTCTGGGTTCTTTGCCAAAATACTGTAGCCCACAAGCCATCTACCTTAAACATAAAGGGAGAGGTGTTGTTCTGGTCAAATAAAGAAATATTTTTTACTACCTCGCATCTAAAGTTAAATCTGCCTAAATCCTGCCAAATACATTAAAGCAACATCTGTAAAACAGATTTTCATTAAACTGATCAGTTTAAAGTTAAGCAGCTCAGCAGATGATGCTTTCATTCTAACCCTTAACCTTTAACTTTTAACCCCTTAGATGCAATAAAGGCATATGGTTCATTTAGGTGACGCTTCTTCAGCTTGACAATTCAATGAGTAGAGCGTTTTATTCAAATTGAACTGACATATCAGCACCTTTAGAGTGTTATGAATCGATCTGTTGTCAATAATGACTAAAGCTGTTGTCTTGCAGCTCTGTATCTGTCTTACAATTGTAACTTGCCACTTTCCTCTAATATCTAAATAATTCACAATGCGAAATGGTGCAAATTAAACTCTTAACCAAAATAAATTTTATAGAGAAGCTTACTGTCTAGCCATTAACTGTGAAACTATTTTAAGTCTAATTTTAATATTTAAGCCATATTATAAACCATTTTTCCCCCCCCCCAGGCTCAAGCCAATTTGTTAGGTTCTCATTTAAAAGCAATTAATGTTACTTATGAACCAATTTTATTTTGCTGAGACGAGCCAGGCAAGCTAATCTCCTCATCACTGTGCTTGAAATGCTCTATGTCTGAATCATATAGTTTCTGAATTCAGTTTGAAAATATCATGTTTGATATACAACCACAAAGGATTAGATTTTCTGACTATTTCTAGAACTACGCTAAAAATAATTGTCACGTAACAGGTTTCAGTACTCAAATATTTTAGGTGTACTTTGAATTTAATACAACTTTTTCAAGACAACTTTTTTGTCTGCTGACTATGTTTAAGCACTATATTGGGTATGCGTGGCTAATTAAGGGTTACAGAACCAAAAGGGGTAATTTATATGCTTTATAGGATCTGTAAGATAAGTATGCCTCTTCTGCCTATGGGAACTAATGTGCTCTTGGCATTACAGAGTTCTTTAAAATCATGAATTTATCATAATATATCTTTATTGATTCAAAGTCATTGTCCAACTCTACCTCCAAGGGAACTTCAAGACAAACCCTGGAACTTTCTAAATGACTCTGCAGGAGTAAGGTGGCCAACTCAGGCTTACGGAAAGAACTGCATGAACTTACACATGCACACACACACACACACAGAAGAATTATCAGACAGCTTGATTAAATAACCTTCTCTAAGAAAATAAACAATAGCACTCTCCCTTTCACTAGGTTCCCACCTGAGAGTAATAAAATAGAAAAATCTGTACATTTATATCTCTTATGCACAACATGTTAATTTAAAGTGTTAGGAGAACTGCATGAATATAAACACAGTTCATGAATATTCTATATAGCTCCCAGGATCTAAATCTATTATTTATACAAATTTAATGTTTGTTTTTTTCCTCCTAGGTATTCTAAAACTTTTAATAGGTCAGGTATCAACAGAAAAAAAAAAGTAGGCAATTGAACAGTTGTCAACTGTTGCTGCAAAACCCATGAATTATAATACAATTAATCCTTTATAATATATTTTCAATAACACTGAGGTAGACGCGCTCCATCTTACACCAGGACCTGCATTGCCACAAACAGAGCGGCCCAAACATAATACTTTCATTATCGACTCACACAGTGCCAATATTGCAGGAACAATGTTACAAATTCTCACACCGAGACTGTAGTTTTTTTGTGCATAGTACATCTATCTGAAATTTAAGCAGGAGTAACCCAAGTGCACAGCACCTGACCAATCCAAATAAATATTTCCTGAGCCTAACGAAGATGGGCACATCTGCTCTTGCTCTTACGTTTGCAGTTTCAGGTAGGATTAGAAAAGGTACAGGTATTGTAATTGTTGGTTGATTCCTGATAGTATAGTTATCACTGATTTCTAGTATAAATCAATAGATAACACTTGCAAAATGGATTTTGTAATCATATTTAGAGCTTGTTACAATGACTAATGGTTTGCAATATTTTCTGAATTTTAATATCCTCCAGACAAAAGAAGTTTTTTAATAAGTAACCAAGTTATTCATCACAGAAATAAATGTGCTACACTTGTACAGGAACCAAGACCATCAAGACAACCCTGGGAACTAACTACAGAAAATAAATTCATCACCCATTAGGGTTCAGAAAATATCAGGACGATTTGTGCAATACATACTGTTCATCACTTTCACGTATGAATAACATCTGCATAGTTTTTCTCAGTAAAGATAAAAGTGCACTTGTCATCTTAAGAGCCTATTTATGTATGCCACACCCTTTTGGGATGAGAGTAAACATCACTAGTAGCAAAAAGAATCATGCAAAAGACAACAGAGTTTCCTTGAGGAGAATGCCAACTGATGAGAAAGAAGACTGTAATTCTATGTCACCGAGAGTGCACATACACAAACAACCTGTTTGGGTCATTCTTGTTTATCACCAAACAAATTATACATTTACATTGTTAGTTCTGTCTGTGTGCTCTGCTCCCTGCAACCATTAACACACAGTCCTATTATGTTTTTGTTTTGAAAAAAGAAAACCAGCAAAAACAATAAATAAAATATAACTTTAAAGTACTGTTTTCCTAAGGACAATATCCAGGGGGAAAAAAAAAGTTCTTTTGTTGAAGGAAGCCAGTGAAGCAATCTATGCCCCTGAGAGAGGAAGAAAAAGGACAAGAAGCAGTCCCTCGTTTTCAGTGGTATGCATCTCAGACGCCTTTACAAATGGTAGCAGAATAACTGCATCTTGATCCTTGCACCTACCCTCTCCTTGCAGGTCTATGCTCTACACTCTGAAATGGTTAATGCCCTTGTCTACTCTGTGCCAATGAAAACGGATGGCATGGCTTACCTTGTAGAGTTTCAGGGCCACCTCATGCCTGTGATTGGTGGTATGCAGACGTAATTTATCCACACTGTTGGTGTAGTAGTCACAGGCATTGCACTTTAGGTGAACAGGGTTGCCAATGGCAATGCACTTCAGCCTCCACTCATTGCTCTTGCCCCCTTCTTTGATGTGGGCCACCAGTTGGTACTTCTGCATATGCTTATCAGTCTTGCAGTGGAGCTGGAAGTTGGCTTTGAGCTGCGTGTTGTAGTTGCAGAGCTTGCACTGGTAGATATCTCCAATTACAGCCCTCCATTCCTCTTCAGGGAGAGAGCGTTCGCTGTTCACATGCACACTCAGAGCCTCCAGGCTGTCAGAGGTGAATTTGTTGCAAACAGCACACTGGAATAGCTTCAGCGCCGGGTCACTGATATAAGGTGACAGCTCTCCTGCAGTAAGGAGGGACAGGTCATCACCCATTAGCTGACCACTGGCAAGCCGGATTTCAGGCGGCAGCTCATTATTTACTACAGAGAAAAAAATTAAAAGGAAAAATAGAGACTAGAAAACACAGCACACATGAAAGAATGTAAAATAAAGTCCTGACAAGGAATGTGCTTTCTCTAGAGCTTAAACTATAAAAAGCTGTAATAGGATTGAATCAGGATCAATTACAATCATCCCTTTCAACTTCTAAATTCCCTCATCAGATAGCTTTAATTACTCCTACTGGGTATGATGTCATTCTGAAATTTGTATTTTCCAGTACAAGAAAGTTGATCAATACCATAACAAAATAGTCACATGTTTGTGATTTAAGAGCCTAGACAGACTTGCATAAACGCTAATTGTTACTTCCCAATTTGTCTTAAAGCATGATGGAATTTCACTAATTCTGCACCGGCTGCATATCATGGACTTCCAAATACCTGGCTAAGATATTATTGTAGGATTAATTATGAGCAATCATGGCCATTAAAATATTTTTCAAAAATGCTTAATTAAAATAATGATAGCTTAAGTTTGATATCTTGGGGAATAATCATCCAAACTAAACGTGCAAATTTCGCCAAATGCATGGCTAATGATGGTAAACAAGGTATATTAAATTAGCATGTTTAACGGACCTATCAAATGTGGACA